>NW_021319800.1:1624553-1713875 GCF_001605985.2 Dendrobium catenatum | reverse complement strand
AACCCAGGCTTTTGAGAGGTTGAAAAATGCCATGATGACGGTTCCAGTGTTAGCTCTTCAAGATTTCAGCCAGATCTTTATAGTGGAGACTGATGCATCAGGGTATGGCTTGGGAGCAATGTTGATGCAAAATCACAGGCCTATAGCATATTTCAATCAGGTGATATCGACTAGGGCTCGGTTGAAGTCAGTATATGAGAGAGAGCTGATGGCCATCATCTTAGCCATTCAGAAATGGCGCCCTTATCTTTTAGGAAGGCACTTCATTGTTCGTACGGATCAGAGGAGTTTGAAATACTTATTGGAGCAATGGATGGTGACTGAGGAATATCAAAGGTAGCTGTCAAAGCTTTTGGGCTATGACTTTGAGATCCAGTATCGACTAGAGGTGGAAAATAAGGCGGCCGACGCCTTATCCAGATGTGTTAGGGAACTTCAGGAGTTAACAGCTTCAGTACCACTGATGGTTAATTGGCGGGGTGCATCAAGGAAGAAATCCTGCAGAGCGAGGAGTTGAAGAAGATTAAGGAAAACTTGAGGAAGGATAGTAGTAGCCATTCGGGGTACTACCTGGAGGGGGAGAGGTTGTTACATCAGGGGAGGTTCGTGATGCCACAAACATCATAACACATTCCCCACTTGCTACAGGAATTTCACGACAGTGCAGTTGGGGGGCATTCAGGAGTACAGAAGACATATAGAAGGCTGGCATCGGAGCTTTATTGGAAGGGGATGTATAAGGATGTTGAAGAGATTGTTGCAATGTGTGAGGTGTGCCAAAGAAATAAATATAAGGCGATGGCACCAGGAGGGCTACTTCAACCATTAGCACTTCCAAACAAAGTGTGGGAGGAAGTGTTTATTGACTTCATTGACGGCCTCCCCCACTCAGAGGGATTCACAATCATTTTTGTAGTGGTGGGCCGACTTAGCAAGTATGCTCATTTTATTCTCTTATGACATCCTTACACTGCAGTATCAGTAGCGGCAGCATTTATCAGGGAAGTGGTGAGATTACATGGGATTCTTGAGTCGATTGTGTCTGATAGAGACAAAATGTTCCTTAGCCAGTTTTGGAGGGAGCTTTTCAGGATGCAGGGCACTATTCTCAAGAGAAGTACCGCCTACCATACATAGACAGACTGACAAACAAAGGTGATGAACCAGAGCTTGAAAACATATTTGAGATGTTTTTCCTCTGAAACACCGTGGATGTGGGCGAAGTGGTTACCTTGGGCCGAGTATGGCAGGGACCCCCCACACCTAGTGCACTATGGGAAGGGAAGCACACCATTTTCTTCAGTTGAGCAGTACTTGGAGGAAAGGGATAAGGTGATGGAAGAGTTGAAGAAGCATCTACTGAGGGCACAACAAATCATGAAAAAGCAGGCTAAGTCACATAGGAGGGACATGCAATTTGAGGCGGGGGAGAAGGTGTTCCTAAAACTACGCCCCTAAAGGCAAAGGACAGTTGCGAGAAGGAAGAATGAGAAGCTGGCTCCAAGATACTTCAGCCCTTATGAGGAGTTAGACATGATCGGAGCAGTGGCGTACCGACTGAAGTTACCACCATTAGCCACCATACACCCAGTTTTCCATGTGTCCCAGTTGAAGAGAGCTCAAGGTGAGCATGCAGTTAGCACAAAACTCCCAGCTACACTGATCGAGGATTTAGAGGTAATGTTAGAACCATTGGAGCTTATAGGAGTGAGATCAGATAAAGAGGAAAACAAAGAAGTACTTATTAGATGGAGAGGCCTTCCCGACTTTGATGCTACTTGGGAGCCATTTAAAAGGATGAAAGACCAATTCCCCTCCTTTCACCTTGAGGACAAGGTGAGTTTTTGAGAGGGGAGTAATGTTACGCCGGCCAAGGAGGGGCCGGCTAGACCGGTCCAGCCTGGACCGGTCCGGGTCTACACCCGGTGGAAGAAACACGGCATAGAGGGGGGCAGAAGTCCAAGGGGGCTCACGTGGGCTTAATGCAAGGGTGGGAGGGAAAATTTTTGAATGCAAGGGTTGTTTAGGTATTTTGTATTTCTCCATTATTATTAATTAGGGGATTAGGAGGGAAGAGGGGGGTATCTTGAATTTGAATTTTTTATTTGAGATCTAGGTTTTCTTGCTTTGGGCTCTTGGCGTTGCCGGAGATTTGGAGAGTTGTTCTTCCTCTCGAATTGAAGAACAATTGTATCTTTGCTGATTTTATTCATCTACTATTGAAATACAAGTCTTTATTTGAGTTTCTCTCAGTTTTCTCGCTTTTTCTCGTTGTCTTCCCTGTGATTGGCTGCTGTCCACTGCTGAAAACAGCAGTTCCTGCTATTTTTTACTCCAATTGTGATTAGGTTTGCTTGCGGACTCAAGTATTCCTTAGGGTTACTTGCGAACTCAAGTATTTCCTATCAAATTGGTATAAGAGCGTTGTCTTGGGACCATCGGCAGCTGAAATTCAGAAATTTCAGCAAGGAACCTTCTTCCGCAAGAGAACTTCTCGACAACCTTGGGAGAGAAGATGGCCGGAAGGAAAGTATAAGTTCTGGAGGGTGAAATCTGCCAACTGAAGACCGATTTGGAAGAAAGAACCGAAGAATTTCAAAATCAATTCGCGTCCATTCATGAAAAGATGGATGGGAGGTTTACTGCATTAGAAGAAATGATGAAGAAGATATTAGAGGGCAAACAAAATCCGACGACATCGAAAGCAAGGGAAGCCACCGGCGACAATGGTAGATGTGGGAACCTGAACCCATTGAGGGGGAGGGAGACTACAGAAGTGGAGATCCTTGATGGGAATAACGGAATGCCTCCGCTAGAACCGCTTTCTAGGGAGGAGATAAGCATGGGCTATGAGAGAAGTGGTGCTGAATTTTTTGGGAGAAGGGGATGAGTTCTACCGTTGAGATGCTGAGGAGGAGAGGAGAAGGGAAGAGTATGAGGAAGGGCAGGGGTACGATCGGCGGAGGGAAGGTCATGACCACTGGGGGGGTTTTCCCTCTCGGGGAATGGGAGGTTATAGAGGAGTTAGGGGAAACGGGGGAGATCCGAGGGTGATGAAATTGAAGATGCCCATCTTTGAGGGCGAGGACGCATATGGCTGGATCTATAAGGTAGAGCGATACTTTGCGGTCAATGGGTTAACAGAGGATGAGAAATTGGCAGCTGCAGGATTGTGTTTGGAAGGGAAAGCATTAGCGTGGTACTAATGACGGGACATGAGGAGGTCCATTCAAAACTGGAGAGAGTACAAGGACCGTCTTCTGGAGCATTTCCGAACCAGTAGGGTAGGAGACTTCTACGAGCAGTTCTTTGCCTTGACTCAGGAGGAGACGGTAGCAGATTACCGTGACAGGTTTGAGTACCTCACGAGCAGGTTGGATCGTCTTTCTAAGACTGCGCTGGAGGAGAACTTCATGAAGGGGCTTAAACTGAATATCAGAGCAGCTGTCAGGGTGATGAGACCATGCGACTTGGGGGAGGCCATGGAGTTGGCACAGCTGGTGGAGGACCAGAAGCACCTGGAGAGGGGAGCTCGTAGCGGTAGCTCTGGAAGATCCTACAGGATAAAGACTACCTTCCTAGCCCCCAAGGGAGCTGCACAGGGAGGACCACGAGAAGCACCAAAGGAGATGACAGGAGGAGGGGGGCCTAGAGGGAATTTTAAGAAGCTGAAGGAGAAGGAGATCCAGGAGAAACGGGCTAAGGGGTTGTACTTCAGGTGCGACGAGAAGTACATGCTAGGACATAGAAGTAAGGACCGAACTCTTCAGGTTTTCACCATCTGTGATGACGAGGAAACTGAGGGAGGTGAGAGCGGGATAGTGGAGGAAGAAGAAGAGAAGCTACATCTGGACGTAGCTGAGGTTTCTCTAAAATCTGTGGTGGGATTCACACCAAATCACACCATGAAAGTGAGGGGAGAAATAGGGGATCAAGAGGTGGTGGTGCTGATTGACGGTGGGGCCACACACAATTTCATCTCTAAGCAAATTGTATATCTGTTAGGAGTGAAATTAGTGGACACGGGAGGATATGGAGTGATGATGGGCACGGGAAGGTGGAGATGGGGAGAGGAATTTGCAGGGGAGTAGTACTGTCCATTCAAGGGATCTAGGTGATGGAGAATTTTTTTTCCCTGAGTTGGGGAGTACTGACGTCATCCTGGGGATGAAATGGCTTCAGACTTTGGGGGAGACCAAAGTCAATTGGGGTGCTCTAAGGATGGAACCGAAGGTGGAAGGATAGAGGATGATGATCCAGGGTGATGCGGGGCTATCTAGGGCAGGAGTATCTCTCGAATCCATGATCAGATCCATACAGGAGGTGGGAGGTGGATATTTAATAGAGCTGCAATGCTTGGAGAGGGTCAGTGTGGGGGAAGAGGGAGACATTCCACCAATGGTGAAACCACTCATATAGCAGTTCAAAGAGGTGCTACAGCCACCATAAGACTTGCTACCCCCCAGAGAGCAGGAACATGCCATCCTTCTGAAGGACGGGGTATCACCGATTAGTGTTCGACCTTACCGCTACCCCCAGATTCAGAAAGATGAAATTGAGAAGCTGATCAGGGAGAGGTTGGAGGCGGGGATTGTCAGACCCAGTGTGAGTCCTTTCTCCAATCATGTCTTACTAGTCAAAAATAATGATGGGAGCTGGAGGTTTTGCGTGGATTATAGGGTGCTAAACAAGGAAACAGTACCAAATAAATTCCCCATTCCGGTGATCGATGAGTTACTAGATGAGTTGAACGGAGCCGTAGTATTTTCCAAGATGGACCTGAAGTCTGACTACCACCAAATCAGAATGAAGGAGGAGGACATATAGAAGATGGAATTCAGAACGCATGAGGGGCACTATGAGTTTTTGGTTATGTCGTTTGGGCTCACTAATGCTCCGGCTACCTTTCAGTCCTTGATGAATAGAGTGTTTCGTTAGCATCTGAGGAAGTTAGTGCTAGTCTTCTTTGATAACATCTCGGTATACAACCGAACGGAGGAGGAACACTTGGAGCACTTGAAGGAGGTTCTTAGGATCCTACAAGCCCATCAGCTGAAGGCTAACCTAAAGAAGTGCAGTTTCGCACAGTCCAGGGTGGAATATTTGGGGATTGTGGTATTTGAAGAGGGAGTGGCGACCGACCAGTCAAAGATTGAGGCAATGCAGAAATGACCACTACCTAAGAACATAAGGGAATTGAGGGGTTTCCTAGGATTTACTAGCTATTACAGAAGGTTTGTGAATGGATACAACACCATCGCCTGGCCCTTGATTGAGTAACTGAAGGACAACTTTCTATGGGGAGAAGCGGGAACCCAGGCTTTTGAGAGGTTGAAGAAAGCTATGACGACAGTTCCAGTGTTAGCTCTTCCAAATTTCAGTCAGATTTTTATAGTGGAGACCGACGCATCAGGATATGGCTTAGGAGCAGTGTTGATGTAGAATCACAGGAATATAGCCTATTTCAGTCAGGTGCTATCGGCCAGCGCTAGATTGAAGTTGGTGTATGAGAGAGAGCTGATGGCCATAGTCTTAGCCATTCAGAAATGGCGCCCTTATCTATTAGGTAGGCATTTCATTGTTCGAACAAATCAGAGGAGTTTGAAATATTTGTTAGAGCAAAGGATGATGACCGAAGAACATCAGAGGTGGCTGTCAAAGCCGTTATGCTATGACTTTGAGATCCAGTATCAGCCTGGGGTGGAAAACAAGGCAGCTGATGCCTTATCCAGGTGTATGGGGGAACTTTAGGAGGTGGCAGTTTCACTACCACTAATGGTTGACTGGTGGGCCATCAAGGAGGAGAGCATGCAGAATGAAGAGTTGAAGAAGATCAGGGAAAGTTTGAAGAAGGACAGTAGCAGCCATTTAGGGTACTATCTAGAGGGAGAGAGGCTATTATACCATTGAAGGTTTGTGATGCCACAAACATCACAATACACATTCCTCGCCTATTGCAGGATTCCACGACAGTGCAGTTGGAGGACATTCAGGAGTACACAAGACATATAAGAGGCTGGCATCGGAGCTCTACTGGAAGGGGATGTATAAGAATGTTGAGGAGATGGTGGCAAGGTGTGAGGTGTGATAGAGAAATAAATACATGACAATGGCGCTAGGAGGGTTACTTCAACCATTAGCACTTCCAAACAGAGTATGGGAGGAAGTGTCTATGGACTTCATCGACGGCTTACCACGCTCAGAAGGATTCACAGTCATCTTAGTCATGGTGGATCGACTCAGTAAGTATGCACACTTTATGCTCCTATGACACCCTTACACTGCAGTATCAGTGGCAACAACATTTATCAGGGAAGTGGTTAGATTACACGAGATTCCAGAATTGATTGTGTCGGATAGAGACAAAGTGTTCCTCAGTCAGTTTTGGAGAGAACTTTTCAGAATGCATGGCACAATTCTCAAGAGAAGCACCGCGTACCATCCACAGACAGACGGACAGACACAAGTGGTTAACCGAAGCTTGGAGACATATTTGAGGTGTTTTGCTTCTGAAACACCACGGAAGTGGGCTAAATGGTTGCCCTGTGCGGAGTACTGGTATAACACTTCGTATCATTCGGCATCCCAAATGACTCCTTTCAAGGTGCTCTATGGAAGAGCCCCCCACACTTAGTACATTATGGGAAGGGAAACACACCCGTCTCTTTAGTCGAACAGTACTTAGAAGAGAGGGATCGAGTGTTGGAAGAGTTAAAGAAATATCTGGAGAGGGCATAACAAATAATGAGAAGCGAGCGGCTACACACAGAAGAGACATACAATATGAAGTGCGGGAGAAAGTGTTCTTGAAGCTAAGGTCCTACAGGTAGAAATCAGTGGCTAGCAAGAGGAACGAGAAACTGGCCCCGAGGTACTTTGGTCCCTATGAGATATTGGGGAAGATTGGAGCAGTGGTGTATCGTCTGAAGTTACCCCCCTCCGCTACTATACATCCGGTGTTCCAACCGGGATTTCTTGCGGTATTTCTGGATCCGTCGGGTTTGAAGTATGCATGCTGGATTTCCATTTTCGTTTCTTCTCCTCTTGTTTCATTCTTACAGAGGTTAACAGTTACCAGCATCAATGACGGAGGATTGGGAAGTGATTTTAGAACCCCTGGAGCTTATGGGGGTAAGATCCGATCAAGAAGGCAATAAGGAAGTATTGATTCAATGGAAGGACCTCCCTGATTTCGACGCGACTTGGGAGCCGTTTGAAAGAGTGAAAGAGCAATTTTCCTCCTTTCACCTTGAGGACTAAGTGAGTTTTTTGGAGGGGAGTAATGTTACGCCGGCCCAAGAGGAAGTTGGTCCAGCCTGGACGAGTCTGGGTCTACACCCGGCGGAAGAAAACAAGAGAGAGGGGGAGCGGAAATCCAAAGGGGGCCCACGTGGGCTGAATGCAAGGGTGGGAGGGAAAATTTTTGAATGCAAGGGTTGTTTAGGTATTTTGTATTTCTTCATTATTGTTAATTAGGGGATTAGGAGGGAAGAGGGGGGTATCTTGAATTTGAATTTTTAATTTGAGATCTAGGTTTTCTTGCTTTTGGCTCTTGGCGTTGCTAGAGATTTGGAGAGTTGTTCTTCCTCTCAAATTGAAGAACAATTGCATCTTTGCTAATTTTATTCATTTACTAGTGAAATACAAGTCTTTATTTGAGTTTCTCTTAGTTTTCTTGCTTTTTCTCACTGTCTTCCTTGTGATTGGCTGCTTTCCACTGCTCAAAACAGCAGTTTTCCTGCTGTTTTCCACTCCGATTGTGATTAGGTTTGCTTGTGGCTTCAAGTATTCCTTAGGGTTACTTGCGAACTCACGTATTTCCTATCAGAATGTCATTTAATATTGCATTTACATGCATATATGTTGTACATGTGCAGTCGAGTGTCCTCCAGCATGTATTTGCTATATACAGAGGATTTCATTCAAGTAATATCATACAATATTATATCTAGATGCAAAAATGCCTCACACCACAATTATATGATGTGCGAACACAAAATACAAAGTGCATAGGCAAATAAACATGACATATGAATATGCGTTGTATACATCTACTACATATGTATAACAATTATATAAATGCATCATGCAAAATGCATTCAACAACATATATTCACATGGGTCTCGATGAGCGTGTCGTAGATATACACGTAATGCCTGAGGATGCTGCGCAGGTTAAAACATGGATTTGAATTCGAACATGATCCTCTACCAGCAAGTAGGCAGAGTCGACAAGGTTTAATCAACAAAAAATGAAATAACTTATGAAAACCATGATGATAGCCAAGTTGATAAAAAATCTCAACTAGATGGGGCTCCAAACATTTAAAATACATCCAAATGCCCATAAAAATTCAAAATTTCAAAAGCACCAAAATTCAAGATATCTAAAAATGAAATGAATCATTAAGCACTTAAAATAAAATCAATCAACCCTCCGCAATAGTTTACCAACAACAACAACATCAAGCCTTTGTCCCACTACGAGGGATCTGCTACATGAATCCTTTTTCGCCATTGTGTCCAGTTAAAAGTCAAATTCTCATTTAAATCTAATAAAGAAATATCATTACTAATATTTTCTAACCAAGTCTTTTTAGGTCTACCTTTATCTTTCTTAACATAATTCAAATCTAATACCTCAACTTTCCTAACCGGATCATTGGAAGGCCTCTGTTTAATGTGACCAAATCACTAAGGCGACTCTCTCTAATCTTATCTTCCACTAGAGCTACTCCAACCTTTTCACAAGGCAAATAAATTTGAAAAATCAATTGGCTTACAAAGAGCAAATGTCTGGTCGAGAATATCACTAGGATTCATTTTCAATATATTTCTTGCCAATAAGGACGTGGTACGTGTACTCTAACTGTTGATTTTACTACCAAATGACACAACAACAATGGTTTCACCACTAAATGGCACCGCGGGTAAACAGTTATGACCGGGTAATTTTGTAGTCAAATGTCACCACTAAATTGTGGTTATATTCAGAGCCCGTATGTTCCCTAACGACTTCAAATCATTGAGCAATGAATCAATAGGATATAATCGATAGGGCACAACGCCCTTTGTTAGTTAAGGTGGATTCAAATTTGTCCTCTTAAACAAATATTTACCCCATATCTACAAGGAACCCTTGGACAACGCAACCCATGACTGCCAACAAGAATCCTTCTATCAGGTTGGGCTGACTACATCCTCTGACTAAGTAGACAAGGGACTATGATGGCCCGAGATGACTGAACCATGGGATCTTGATCAGGTTCATCACCATCCCCCACCATCCTCTTTAAGTATAAGATGGTGAAATTTCCAATTTTCAAATATCTAAATCATGTTGCTACTATATGTTAGATATTTCATATCTGTTTGACGACTAGCCTTGATCGAAACTTCTCTCTCATTCTTAGGAGGGATAATTAACTATAGGAGCTTGCACCTATAGGAAACCAAAACTCATATCATAAAGTCCTCGCAAAATGAGGGAGAAATCTCAGGGTAGTGTCTTATTTAAAATCAAACCTTATAAAAATTTGCCCTGGAACATACTCATTAAAACTCTCCTCGATGAGCCAAAAAAAGAAAAGAGAGGGTTCACGAAGAGGCTGGGGTGCAAATTTTCGAAGCCCGCAAAGACGCCACGGCTGCCCTGCCAACAATCATCTTGATCATTGCTTAAATCAACTCATTTGATATTCAATAAACTAAAAAACATATTTCTAATATATCAAATATATTTAATTTCATATTAAAAATAAATAAAATAAAATAAAAATGATCCCAAATGGCTCTTTAAGTTAATCTAGGTAAATAAATTGTTAATTCTTAGATAAAATCAATAAAAATGTTTATCATGTCAACGCTGAGCTACTTCTGACCATACTATCAAGTTTTTGTTTTCAATTTTTTCTGTCAAATTTTAATTAGATTAAAGGAAATTATATTAAAATACAATGGGCACTATTTTTAGCATAATTTTTTTAACATTCTTACCAACATCATTAAGTTGCAACAAATCAGTACAAAAAACTTTTCTTGCACTAAGCGTACAAGGAAAATATTTCAAATCATATCTATTGTACCTTCCAGCTCAGAGATCGGTCAATTTGATTTGCAAAATAAGAAGCAATCCCAGAATCATTAGTCTGTTCAAAATAGCAAGGGAATAAAAAAATTGATATATACAAAGCCATCGATTTGCATATATAAAGAATTCCACCTTCTCCATTTTGCCAAGGTCTAAGCCCTCAAAGTTCTTGAAGATCAAAGATGAAGGCAAAACAAACCTACATGACAATGTGGCAAAACTGAGATTGCAGAAGAAAACAAAACTTTTGTTTAAAAACCTCGTACTCATATACCATGTTTGATTTGAATGAATTCAAAGAGAGAAAATGAAAAGTAAATGGAAATATAGAGGGAAAGGAATTGATATGAAATTAGTTTTCACCCACTCGCTTAAATGGGGAGAAATGGAGTACAAGTATCTTTTTCCTTTTTTTAGTTGATGTGAAATTTATTTTTTTCTTTAGGAAACACATGAAAATTTCTCGTTTTTCACTAGGATAAGGACAGATTTTTTTTTACATTCTTTCCAATCCTTTCAAACCACATCCCAATGAGATTCATGAATATGAAAATAGCCATGCAATAGATGGTCTTTTTTTTTTTTCTTTTTGTTTATATGCTTTTCTCGTACAAAATCAATGCACTGGATTTATGTGCTTCATCAAGTTAAATGCACGAAATCTTGACTTAGAAAATTAGCATCTTTAATGAGTTTATACCAGTAGCCTATCTACACACACATATGGTCCTAGTAATTATTATTATTATTATTATTATAACTATTCTAGAGATTACATTTTATATAACAATTTCAAGAAAATATGACTATCTTATACTCTGTCATTTATTATTACTGTCATTTTTAAATGTATGGATATAACTTATCACTTTTACAACAACAACGACATCAAACATCTATCCCACTACATGGGGTATAACTTCTCGTTTTTAAAAAACAAAAACTTTTTCCTCCTGCTAAGGAATAAAAAATTGAAAAATAGAGAATTCCTAATCCTAAAATGAAGCTCTCTATTGTCCTTGTTTGAAAATGTTCATATAGGAGTTTTTTTTTTCCCTCATTACGGCTTAATACGCATACATTAGCAATTGACGGAGCAACTGCTGAGTAATTTAGTAGCAAAATTTTCAAGGGCACACCTGTTCTTCACATCAGCTTCTCTGTGACCAAGAACAGGAGTATCAGCTGTAAGGACTAATGCCTTGAAATTAGCCCTCTCAGCTCTTCTAACGAGCTGTGCAACTACATTCCTGTCTTTTAAAACCTAACCATCGATACAAGTTGTGAATAAATGAAAGCTTAATGTTTATAAAATTTATATTTTCGATGCAATTTGTTAGTAAGAGGATGCTTACATAAAGCTGGAAGAAGCGAGTTCCTGGTCCTGTTGAGGAAACTTCTTCAAAACTTGAAGTAGAAAATGTTGATATAGTCTTAAAAAAAAAAAAGAGAAAGCCCATTGTTATTTTCTAGGATGACAAGGCATGGTGATGAAATAGTGACGGAATAAACCATGAATGCACATGCGCAATAAGTAATGCAAATGAAATGTTAATAACATAACTGTATAATGTAATTGCTGGCTAGTTAGGATTATGTCAGGAAATTTCAACATATGCGTAATAAACACAATGCAGAAGTAAACTTCAAGATTTGGTCTTCAACTACTTCTAGAAGCAGGTTTACTGTTAGAAAGGATTATTTCAATAGATATAAAAATTATCTTGACAATAGTGAAAGTCACTCACACCAAAAAAAAAAGAAAAAAAAAACTGCAAAAAATAGCTGAGGAGAGCTAATGAAAGAGCTGGCTTATACTATCAGGTCACCACTCGACCACTCTTGCTCAGATCTAAGCATAGAACTCATGGATGAAGAGTTCAACCTTTTGCAACCATACATTGGCAAAAAGACAAAGTAGAGCGAAGAGAAATATAGAAAATATTTTATTTTATCTGGCATACTTACATTATCCTCATCAACCTATAATATGGAGTAATATTGAAATCGCCACTACAAAAGTTTGGCATGCGCACTCCAAAGGGTTATATCAGTACATGATGCCACCTAATACGGTAGCCAAGTTTTTGTGAACAGCTAATAATTCTTCTGTCAATTATACTATATTCAGCCTCATCTTCTAAAGCCCTGTATAACTAGTCATCGAATTGGTTCAAAAAAAATTTCCATTCACCAATCAAACAAACAGATTATTTGGTTGATTTGATAATTTAGAAAATAATGGATTTCAAGCTTCAGACCAAATAAAATCGACGTAGAATGCAACTTTAGCTTGTGGAAAGTCTACAGATGCTCTTGACGTATTAAGCTTGGTGTTTCTATAGTTCCCACTACCAGAGTAATATAAAATCCACTATGTCAGTTTAAGTATAAATAGTAATTCAATAGAGCCAAACCATAATAGTGCCAGCTGCTGATGCTGCTCTAGCTGTAGCATTCTCTCCTGCAAGACAACAGAGTAAATTTATGATTGAAGACCATAGATTCCTAAAATTTATTGAAATGATGCCAAATTCACATTAAAAGATAATAACAATAGAAAGATATCAATATTTCCATATGAAAATCATACTTCACAGTTATAAGATTCATTAAGAGCTTAGAGCGGCTTAATATTACAGTAATTAGAGAAGTATTTGTTCTTAGACTTTCAATAATAGATACGGGATTACAAAGCTAGTTATAAACCTGAAATGAACTGTTAAAATCAAGCAAACGCATGCACTCATATATAAAACGATAAATCTATGTCATTTACCTTCTGGGTGAGCCATCTTATGCATAGCAGATGGAGCAAGCATGATGGGCATAGAGATCTTGTGACCCAGAACAGTTGTAGTTAGATCAATCCTTGAGACATCAATAAGTATACGCGGGCGAAACCTAGGGAATCAAATAATGTTGCAGCATTATTTTTGCAGAAAGAATGCAAGCTAATAAGGAACATGTCGTACAATTTTGCTGAATTAGAACCCCAATTATCAAAATTTCTTACACCAGGCGATCCAGGCCCTATTCTCAAGATTGGTCACATGAATTGCATTAAAGCAATAGTGCCTCAAAATTAATATTTAATACCCTAAATAAAGTAATTTATCATGCATTATAAACCAAGATATAGTACTGTTTAAGTCGTGCATACATGATTGATACGTCATAAAAAGAAGTGTATCAAAGGTGGAGCCGGGGGATATGTGGATATGGAAGAATTGGGGAGGTTAGGTGGGACGCATCAAAGGATCTAAATGCATCCAGCAAGAGTCACGCCCCCCAGTCGGAGGGACACTAGCCCCAGCCTGAGGAGCACTTGGCCAATGAACAAGAGATGTGCAACAGCATCCCTCTAACGTGTTTGGCGACTTGAGTACAACCACCCCCAAGAATTTTTGGATACCTTTATATCATCCTATTTGATATGATATAATACATTGCAAATATCACATTTTATATGAATTCATATTTTCATATTATAACCCTCTCCCAATAACAAAAGCTTGAATTGGCCATTGATACACAATAAAGAAAGATGGTTTATTTTCTCCTTGTCCCCCTTTTCTCCAAAAGTACCGCATATGCAACAATCCATTCATTTGAGGGGAAGAGAGAGAGAGAGAAAGAGAGAAAAGAAAAAGGAAGCAACAAAATAAGGAGGCCAATTAGCCTCTCAATTTCTTGCTTCATATCTTCCCCTCGCTTTCTCTTTCCCTATCCCTCCACTCTTTTCATCTCTCTCTGTCTCTTCAATCCTCTATTTCTTTACCATCATCTCTCCATTTCTTTTGGCCTTCATGAAATAGCATATACAATACAATTGCGGTTACACCATATGCTATTATGGTTATTGCATTCACCACTAATACATTATTGTGCTTAGTTTATAAATTACTGATTTACCACCAAGGATAATCTGTACAATCATAGACTCTAGCATCGTTACACACATTGTTATTCTATTATGCATGATACACAATTGCATTTACTTCATGTTCCACTAAGATCATTATTGTATACCACCTTGATCATTTTGTCTCTCTTTATCCCTTTTTCTTCCTTGTCATCTCTCTATTTATTACTCTTCTATATTTCTCTGACTCTCTCTATCTATCTTCCTCACTCTCTTATAATTGCTTATTGGAACGGGAATAATACACGAGTAACATAGCCATTTAACTAAAAAAAAAGGATCTTGTATTGCCAATTCAGAAAAAGGAAACTCAGTTTAGCAAACTCAAATCATCGAGCGTTTGGATCAGGAGATGTGAGAAACAGTCCATAAACACTCACACAATAACAATAATTAAAGCAGTGTAATTACATGCTTGAAGAAATACATAATATTTCTCATGTTGACCAAAATCAATGAAAAACTTATTGACACAAATAAACTAGTTAAACTGCTAGCAAAGATTATTGAAGTCAACAATTAAAAATTAAAAGCACAACAGAACTGATCATCACCAGATTATGCCCTAAGCCTAGCCACTGAAAGAAGTCGATGTTCAATGTTTATGGTAACCCATTCTTCTACATTACAATCAGTACATTCATGGGTTCAATGCTCAATTCGTCCCTCTTGACTCAACTAATTCAAAAAAACAAAATAACATTAAGCAAGAAAATGAAAGAGGCGGCAACCACCACACTGGTCTATTTGCGAAGGCAAAAAGGAAACCCTGAAGGTTTGAAAATAGGAAGGTGATGTGATAGCCATTAAAAGTGTTAATGCCACGGTAAATCTTGAGCAAGGTCTACGATTTCCTGCAGTCCCATCTTGTGGTAATTAAATCTTGCTGAAATTATGAAAAGGAGAGGTTCTCAAGAACTATTTTCAATCGAGGGAATGACATTTTTAAATTATGATCCCTGGATTCAATGCTATAGTTCAACTATTATATGACAATCCTAGTAAAAACAATATGCCATTCTTTGACAGCCAAGAATAAATCACTTCCCCAGATTGCTATTAGTTGTGTTGGAAATCCATTTTACACAAATTTCTTTTCAATATTCATTAGCTAAATTTGCAGCAGAAAGATTTTCAAGTCAATATTCATACTGTTACTTCTTTGGTGATACAGATCTGTTTAAAACTTCAAATATATTAGAGATACAATTTAATGGTTTAGATAATTTCCACTTTATTAGAAAGAATCTACAGTTAATTTTGTTCAGGGTCTATCTAGCCTCAAGGCAAGTTGAAAAGCCTTCAGGCTTTTATATTTGGAACATCAATCATTAAAATTTACTTCTTAATTTATTTCTATTTAATTGTGCCACTCTGTTTACTGTTCAAAATGTAATAAACCAAAAGGTTTACACTGCACTGGTGTAATGTTGTTGTTGCTTATATGCACTTATGAGGGACCCCAAAAAGCTTTTACAGCTTCAAGGTAACTATAACAGAATCTACAAGTCATCAGTTTGCAAAAAAAATTATCAGCGCTAAAATAAATAAACTAAAACACCATCATTTACTTAATCAACATAGAGAGGCATTCCACAAAATTTTTATATATTTATATATTTTAACATTTAAATTTTCATATTTAACTATACAACATCCTAATATTTAACTCACATCAAAAGATATGCATGAAAAGATGTATTCCATTTTAGATAAGTTATTGTTAGTGGCATTTTAAATTGGAGTTAACCAATTAAAACTTGAAATCGACTGAAGATCAATAAAAACTCTCGCACGAATTGATTCAAAATCAAGTCAAATTGATTTCAAACAAAGACAAATTTTGATTAATTTTCAGTTTTGATTTTTTCTATCAGTCATAAAACTGAAAGAGATTACAAAATGCATGAAACCAGAAGCTTACAGTATTCTGGAAAATGCTTCCCTGTTCTCCTTAAGAGTCCACTGGTCATCCGCACCAGAAGCATAGTAGTCAAAGACCATTTTTGGCAATTTCTCCTTAGCAGCGGCCTCATACTCCGAAACGTTGGTGATCTCCATGATCGCAGCTTGATCTCACTGACCACACAAACAAAACCAATATGTAAGCATAAATAGATTAGCATACATAATGAAACCCTAATCGTTCTAATCAGCTAAGTTTGGGATAGATATTTCGATGCATGATCCAAAATCATAATCATAAATGAAAGCCGCAGATGACCGCCGATGATGCCCAAGTGAATAAATGCAGGAATAACAGAGGTTTGTTAAGAGAAGCGCACCTAGCCCAGAGAGAGAGAGAGAGAGAGACAGAGAGAGAGAGAAGCAGAGCCACGGCTCGTGCAAGGAGTAATGAACGAAGAAGATGACGTAATGGCGTTCAGGCTAGAACGGCAGTCTCTTAATTTATTGATATATTTTATTTTGAAAATTTTAGATTTCATTGTTATAATAAAATTTATAAATATATGATCAAAGGCAAACAAAAACACCATGCAAATATTCCGCAAAATATTAAACAAACGCCATAACAAAATAAAAATGAGCTCAATATAAAATCATCAAAGTATCGTTTTAACCACCTAAGAATAGATAAATATTCAAATAAAATGAAGAAATATTGCTCAAAAGCTAAAATTATCTTCATGTCATCATACGTGCAAGAAAAATGTGATAGTTTCCGTAAAATTTTTTGATAACGATAGCTTCTGCGTGGCAACAAAAATAATTTTTTATTACAAATTTTTTTAAATTAAAAAAATAATAAGAAAATAATAAGAAAGATGTTCCAAATAAAATCAAATTTATTTAACCAATAGAGAATATATATCATTGCCTTAAAAAGAGTGGAATAGAGCTCCCAATAATTAGTATATAAAAAAAGAATGTCTCCCCTAGATAGAGTGTTAAGAGCTCCCCCAGAAATTATTACTCAAGATTTTGAAAATCAAACTAGATAATGAATCGGAAGAATAAGAGGTTATCGGTCTGATGGTTCGACTGGGGCCGGGGTCAAACTGGATGACATAATAAATATTTATTATATTTAAATATTATACTAATTATAGAATTATTTGTAAGTATATAATAAAATTTGAACATAATCATAATATGAAGAAATTAAAAAATATAACAAATAAATTCAATAAATTTAACATTAAATATATTATTATTATGAGCATCTAACCTCTTTGTAGTCATCACTTGAGAGATAAAATCAAAATTTCTCTTGAGGTCTTATGATTTATATCTGCAATTTGTGAAGTTTTGAAAATAAAATGAATATGAGATAAGTATGGTTTTTGTTTTACTTCTTTTCTTAAAATAACTTTTTAGTACAAAATTTTAATTTTGATATGAAAAAATTGTCTTAAAAAACAGAAAGAAAGTCAAAGCCTTAGGCTTTATTTGGGACAGCTTTGTTATTGCTTCTTAAAACAACTTTTTAGTACAAAAAATTTAAATTTTGTACTAAAATTTTTTTAAAAAAATTGAAAGTCGTCCCAAACGAAACTTCTGTCTCCTAATATGACCAAATTGCTTGCATAAAAGGTCAAAAGTTAGTCAATTTCTTTATGCACCACAAGCCACTTAAATATTTGGCAGTCGAATTTGTTTATTGAATCTAACAGCTCAACCTTTGTCCATCTGCTGCAGATGATATACATTAATATATGCCGTCGCTTTTGGAATAAAGTATATTACCATTCTTCATGAGATCAGATCACATTAATTGTTCCAAAATCTCTTCTGTTGTATGGAATGAGTTGATTAGTTTGATGCTTGAATGAGCCAAAAAGTCTGATGAATTCTCCTCTCTAAGAAATATTATTGATCTTGTAAATCAAATTATTAAGTTCAAGAAGGATGACGTGTATCTTTTAGTTTTCAGACTTATTATTTTAGCATTAACTTTATCAGTTGCTACTATTATAGTGGAGAGAGCTTTTTCTAGAATGAGGATTATCAAACATCAATTGCATAGTAGGAAGAGTGATGATTGACTCGATGGCTATATGGTGCTTTACATTGAAAAAGATTTGTTCGATTTGATTCTCAATGAACTTAAAATGTAACATTATCAAAAAAATATAAAACAAATTAATAAGCTTGTAATAAATTTTCAATTTATCTATCATAATAAAATACAAAATTTTGCTTTGAATTATGTCCTCATTTTTTTAATATTAGTACATTTATATGAAAAGTTTTCCCACCTTAAAATGAAAGACTAGTTCCGCTCCTGTCGGTTAGTGAGGGTACTAATTATTTCAGTGATAAGAGTAGATGTTGTTTCCGAAGAGTTGATGACGCTTTACAACAATCATCAGATGTTGTCGGTGAATATTGGTCTTGATTAATAGAGCTGCAGAATTCTCCTCAATTTATACAACTACCAGCCTATTTATCAAAATTCATCCATGAGAGCTCACTTTTTTTAAAACATCAAAACATTTTGACTTCTTTTCAACATTCTTGACATATTTAACTAAAAATAGTGTTCCCACCTTTTCCTCTCCACATTTCTACTATTTGTCCAGAAAATTTATTATTGATTATGACATTTGAAATTAATTTCTTCAGTTCATTTTTTTTTAAAGAAAGCAGATATCTATTATCCTAATAGAAAGGAAAGCTATTACAAACTAAATGATAGATATACTATCACAATCTTGCTTCAATAAACATGATAAGATTGAAGGAACATTATTACCTAATATAGTCCAATAAAAACTTCTAATAAAGCATAAGTTGCACAACAATCAACAATTTTATTACAATGTCTAGGAATAAAATTAAAAATGACATTTTTAAAGTTATCCAAAAAAGAAAGATCAATATAAATTCTATCAGGTTTCAGAATAGATTTAAAAATTCGCATTAATCTGACAATGTTGAAGTTGTCTCCTTCAATCCAAATGCCATCAGATTCCATCATCAGATAAATCTTCATTTGTGATCTCTGACAATAATACCAATTCCTGCTTTGTTGGATTTACATAAAGAAACATCAACAATGAATTTTATCCAATTTGAAGGTGGACGATGCCAAATTTTATTAAACAGTTGATTCGACTGATTATCATCCCAGTTATCCATAATTAGATCAAAGTGTGGTTTAATAGAAAATGCAAGAACATAAGTTACAATGAAGGATGCAGATAAAATATATTTATTATGCTTCTTATAATTTCTATTTTTCCATGCTTGAAATATTGTAGAGTACTAAATTCTACCTAGTACCACATTATTAGAGCGATAAAAAAGAATTTTTTGGAGAATATCATTAAAAGGATGCAGAACAAAGCTTCCCTTGGATTTAGTTTCAGCTTCTTAATCCAACTGAGGCTTGTGTCTTTATAGTTATTTGAGCAGGAATGCTCCATAACTAATGTAGCTATTGATTTTTCTGAATACTGATACAACATTTCGAATTCATTTTCATTTAAATAGAAGAATTTGTTCAGTTGGGAGAAAAATTCCAAATATTATCACCGTATTTTGCAATGATACATTTGTTGAGTAGAGAATTAGGATTAACAGAAGTTCCAAGCAATGTTTAAAATTGCGTAATCGGGTATTGAGACGTTTTTTGTTCGTGAGACGAGGAGTAAGCCTCAAGGCGTTTTGAGACGTAAACCTCAAAATCAAAAAATTGCGTAAATATAAAATGATAAATTTTGTATATACTATTGAGTAAATAATATATAAAACATAAAAAAGCACAAGATATGAAGTGAAATCAAAATATCCCAATAATAAGACAACAATATTTTTAAAATTTTTAGAGGCGGACGCCTCTCAACCGTAAGGCGAGGCGCGCCTCAGTAAACTTGAAGCGTACACCTCAAATCCTGAACACATTGTGTGGGCTTTGAGGCTTAAAGGGGCGAAATTGTGGAGTCACGCCTCTTATTGTGCAATTTTAAACCATGGTTCCAAGTAAATTTAGCTCTAAGAGGACCTTTCCACTTGGCAGCTAAATGAAAACCCAAACCTCCCATCTTGCTAGGAAGGCAAAGATCATTCTATTTGACATAATGCAAATCTTATC
Organism: Dendrobium catenatum; assembly: GCF_001605985.2. Taxonomy (NCBI): domain Eukaryota; kingdom Viridiplantae; phylum Streptophyta; class Magnoliopsida; order Asparagales; family Orchidaceae; genus Dendrobium; species Dendrobium catenatum. The sequence goes on along the minus strand of NW_021319800.1, from coordinate 1,693,802 downwards.
TTCCCTTATCTTTGTGCCATAAAAAAATTTTATAGATCATCAAGAACTCCTTTAGGCACCAATGAGTGAGTAATAAGAAATGTAGGTAAAGAAAGAAGAGAGAATTTAATCAAAACAATCCTTCCAGCTAAAGAAAGATTTCTGCTCCCCCAAGAATTAAGTTTTTCCAACGTGTTCTGCAAGATTTCTTTTGTTTGTTTGACTCTTTGAAGATGTATTAATTATTGTGACCATATATATATATACTTACTTTTACATTTGCACTTTTAGTCTTGAAAAGAAAATACATTAGAAAGATAAGTAATCAATTAGCATGATTGATCTTATTTTATGATGATTAATTGGTCATCATAAACTCAAAGAGATTATGACCCATCTCAATACTAAATTCAATGTGATTGCCTCTTGTATAAAAGTCTGGAATGAAAGATTGAAGGCCATGAAGGACATTTTTGGATACAAAAGAAAATTATAACATTTGCCAAATAAATTAGTCAATGTCATATGTCTATTATGAAGGTTCAATTTTTAGAACATCACTAGAATGAGCAACCATTTCCAATAAATATTTTGGGCATTCATATGTTCCATAGAAGGTTGGAGTTTTTGCCGACTAGTTTAAGCATAATTGGGACATTTTTGCTTGATAAATATAGATGAACATTATTTATTTGTGTTGAAATTTATGTAAGTAATGGTCTTTTTCCATGAACTTTCATAGTAGTTAAGTAAGAATGCAACTAAACTCTGAAAGATTTGATCTTAGTGCTTCCTTTAGGATAAGATTTATGTATCACATCATATAGTCATGTAGGTCTACTTTGTGGATGCAAGAAAAATCATCTATGGGCTAATAATCACCGTTGTTTTAGACACCTCTGCAATAATCTTAAGAAAACCTTGCTAATAATGGCTAATTCTAGTGTTGAATTTCTTTATTAGAAGATGTATTGGGTTGGTGATAATGTTCAAGTATTTGTGGACTATGTAAATTCAACCCCGGCCTCCCCAATTCTTTTCAGGGAGTTTTAATGGATTAAGTTTCGGAATAAATTTTGGGAAGACACATTAGGTTTGTAGATAAGACACTACCCAGAGATTTCACCCTCATTTTGCGAGGACTTTATGATCTGAGTTCTGGTTTGCTATAGTCGCAAGCCCCTATAATTAATTACCTCTCCTGTTAATGAGCGAGAACTTTTGATTAAGGCTAGTTGTCGATCAGATACATAGAAATACATGTATCTAGCATATAGTAGCAGCATGGGCATTTAAAATTTGTATTTAAAGATTTGGCATTTAAAATTGTAAATTTTGTCATCTTGCACTTAAAACGGATGGTGGGGGAATGGATGATGAGCCCATTTAAGATCCCATGGTTACGACATCCCAGGCCATCATAATCACTGGTCTACTTAGTCAGAAGAGGCATTCAACCCAACTTGATAGAAGGATATTTGTCGTCAGTCACAGGTTGCTTCATCCAAGGGTGCCTTATAAATCTGGTGGGGAATATTTACCTAAGGGGACAAATTTAAATCCACCTTAGCTAACGAAGGGCTTTATGCCCTATTAATTATATCCTATTAATTTATATCTGAAGGATTTGATGCAATTGAGGAACATACAGGCTCTGTCCAAAAACTATAATTTAGTCGTGTCATTTGGTGGCAAACCACCCAGTTCAGAGGGCCCCGGTCATAATCATTTACTTGCGGTGCCATTTGGTGATAAAACCACCAGTTAGAGGACATATGCCACATCCTTACTGGCAAGAGACTGTTTAAGAATGAATTATGGTGACATTCTTGACCAAACAGTAGCTCTTTTGTAAGCTGAAGTGTATTTTCAAAATTTTCCACCTCGTCAAACTATTGTGGAGGGTAGATGAATTTTATTTTAAGCACTTTGATGGTTAAATTTCAATTTTAAATGTTTTTTTTAATTTTTTTATTTTTAGAAATTTGAGTTTTCACGAGTATTTGGGTGGAATTTAAATGTTTGGAATTAATCCCTCCGGTTGAGATTTACATTCAACACGGCCATCATCGGGATATCTTATGGGCATTTGTATTTTGCTGATTGAACCTTATCGACTATGTTTGTTATCGACAGAGGATCAGGTTCGTTATTAGTTTTTTTTGGTTGTAAGCCTTGAAGTCCTAATATGAATGTATAAAATAAATATCCCAATCGATGCCACGACTGTATATTCATTTAATGATTTGAATCGTGATGACTCCTATCTATTAACATAGAAGGATCGAGCTCAAACTTAAATTCATTCATTAACATGTGCAGCATCCCTAGATGTCATATGTGTACCAATAACACACTCGTCGAGGCCCATGTGAGTAAATGATTGCATTTTCATTTTTTATATTTGTGTAACATATATAATGTGCATGTATGGGGCATTTTAGGATATTTATAAATAGCTTTTATTCACTTGCATGGATGTTACAGATCTAGTGGCATTGCATTATATTATAGTTATTTGCCCATTTCATACAGGTAGATTGTCGTGCATTACTTAATGTTTTTTGTAGATAAATTTTAGTGCACTAATGAATCTCTTGCTATATATTTTTTGGTGCATGTGTTAATTATAATTCTTTCATATTTTTCCATATACAACATGTTGAATGTATAACTAGTCTCTTTTAGTGGCCTGTACGCATTTACATTTGATGTAATCATCTGGCATTTTGTGTACACAGCGGGTCTCTTGCAAAGGCCCGTGGGTACCTCCATTTTTTGCTTGTCGTACATCTTCACTTGCAAGAGGACCATGTATTTAGCTTCCATTGGATGATTGTTGGTTGTGAGGGTACTACAATATTCTTTGCTACAACCACTTGTAGGTACTTTGAACATGCTGCTAATATGTTGCCTTTGCTTATAGTGATCAATACATTTTCTTGATGATTACTTATTAGTAATTGCAAGATGATCTATTGTCTATTATATATTATTCGTTAATATCTGTGTGTGGACTATTATATGCATGACAATCTTTCAACAGCCACTTGTTGGAAAGCTGGAGTGTCTTCTGGCCTCTATAATCCTTTCAGCAATATTCTCAGATGAATGTGATAGGAAATGCTATATCTTCTCACATGACTAATAGAAGAATATCATCAACTCTAACTTTGTTGATTTTGGAGTTGAATGTATCCACTTGTTATTTGAAGTTAGTTATAGAGCACCATTAAACTTTTTGTACATCAGACTTATGTCGTAAAAGACTGATGCATGCACCATTCTCAATCATCGTCGCTATGTATAACTTGCTTAAAAATAAGTGACATTGGGCTCTTTGTTTTCCATGAGCATTAGTATGTTTTTTTTTTTAACTTGAACTGTCATTAATTGGTATTTGGAGACACTTTCTATATACAAATTATATTTACTTCAAATCTTCTAAATATACCTAGATTAATGATTCATTGCTTGTTGATTTTCAACAGTTGATAGCTTTAATTGCTTGTCAATTATAAGAATCTTCTGCCATGAGTCCCTTATTTGCTCACTTGTATTCATCTGGATAGTTCGAATTCATCATTTAGTGCATATATTTTTGTTATGATGTTGCATTTTTTTATGTTCATTTGAATTATCATTGAACATTTGTTAATAAAAAGATTAATTCACTGCTGTCAAAATCAGGTTTTTGCTTGAGTTCAATTGTATGTCCAAGTCCCCTGTGGTCCAAAATTGATTCAAGTTTGATTTCAACTCAATTTCATTTTACTTGAGTTCAACTCTTTATTAATCAGTTCGATTTTGTTCAGATCCAAATTTAAGTCCAAGTCTCCTATTAGTGTAAATTTTGATAGCCTCCTGGAATCTCCCCTGTTTAGGGGAAACTATGATAAACTAGGTCATCCCTCCACGCTACGAGAGCATGTATGATTGGTGTCGGGAGACACCGAGGACGGACATCTTCAATCCCACCAAACTACAAGAGAGTGTATGGGAGTTTCAAAGTACATATTTAAAAACACAAGTGGCTTTCCCTGGCATGCTACAAGAGTGTGTGCATGTACGTAGAGGCATCCCTACTACGCTAAAAGAGCGTGTATATGGCTTTCCCGTCTTGCCATATGTGTCGCACCGGGTTTCCCTCTATTGTGTTACAAGAGCACGTAAATGGGGTTTTCCAAATTAACATAAATGCCGAGAGCGATGTTTCGAGTTCTAGGAAATTATACCTAAGCAGAGAGGTGTTGATGGCGGTGAAAAAACACAAACAGATTTTTTTTTTTTACTTTTTCCTTCAATATTTTTTCTTCTTTTTTTATTTTCTCTCATTTTTTGTTTTTCCACTTTTCTTTTCATTTTTTTTGGAAAATTTCCCTTTCTCTCTTCTTTTTTTTTCCTGTGGATTCTCTTTTTTTTTTTTCCTCACACACACATACATATATATGTATATATATATACCATATATTAACAATAATAACTATTATTAATATATAAAAAAAAGACATGATCTCTACCTCACTAATGGTTGCTTGTAGAGATCAGGAAGGGAGCAGGTGGTTGAGGCTGTAAGGTTGAGCAAGGAGTTGGCTTCAAATAGGGTCTAGGGCAAGGGTTCGATTAACTTAGAGGCAGAGATCGAGCGACTCTAGTGGAGGATTCAGCCAGATAGGGTTCGGATTGGGGCTTCTACGGCTTTGGCTTGCATCAGGCATCACATGAGGGCCAGCTGGATGAATGGGGATGAAATGACAGTGAAGATTGGCAAGTCTAGGGAAGATGGAGGTGAGATCAATCAACAGGGAAGTGTAGAGATTGTGGACAGTCGAATGTCGTGGATTGCAATTTGAAAGAGGAAGCAGAGGTTGTTGAAACTTATTCAATATGAATTAGGTTGTTAAACTTAAGCTTATGTCCCAGCGGCTAACCAAGAGGGGGGTGAATTGGTAATTAAAAAATTTTATCCCTCTTCAAAATTTAGAACCGAGAAAATTAACTATAGTGAATTTTATAGAAAACAATTTTTAACCACAAGTTAGAAACAATAAAATAAAAAATAAAAAGCAGCGGAAAAATAAAAGACACGAGATTTATGGTGGTTCGGTCAAACACGACCTACATCCACTCCCCGGAGGCACCCTCCGAGTATTGCACTAATATCACTAGTGACTCTCCTTTTGCACACACAGTAATGCGGAGAAGCCTTTACAAAACTCTCTTCCACCACTACCCGGTGTGGTAGAGAACCATCATCCTTTTACACTCTTCCCAGTGTTGGCAGAGAACCGTTCGTCCTTTCACACTCTCCCGGTGTAGGCAGAGAACCCTTCGTCCTTTCACACTCTCCTAGTGTGGGTAGAGAACCCTTCGGCTGTTCACACTCTTCTAATGTGGGCAGACAACCCTTCACCTGTTCACACTCTCCAAGTGTCGGCAGAGAATCAGATCTCCTTGACAGATCTTCTTCACAAGAAATTTATAAGGAAGAGAGAAAAGAGTGAAATAATCAAAAACCAAAAGTAGAGACTCTTACCTTTGAGTACCAAGTGAAACCTTCACGCTCTAGTAGTAAGAATTCTCCTTCAAATACTCTCTCACACTCTCTCCTTACTTTCCTTTCAATAGGCACGAAGATTAGTAAGCAAAAAGATTAAGTGGTAGTTTATATTGGACTTTATATAGGAAAGACAAAAAATCGTCCAAAAACTGCTAAAATTCAAGTCTGTCAGCAGTGGATCGTCCCGTACAATCGTGGATCATCCCGGACAATGTTACTTAATTCAGTTGGAAACGAATCTGATGTATATTGGTACGAACTGAATTCATACACATTAATCATCCCGTACGAATAAGGTTCATCTGGGCGAACGGTTAACCATAGGTCGGTTCCGAAATCTGCAGGAAGTTGCCAAATTTTTAAGAATCGGTTCGCTTCGTCCTAGGATGAATATGAGTTTGTCTGGATGAAATTTTTATAGAGAACATTTCGTCCTGGGACGAATTTGAGTTCGTCTGGATGAAAATTTTCCAGAGAGCATTTCGTCCTGGCACGAATATGGATTTCTTCTGAACAAAAATTTTCCAGAGGACATTTCGTCCTGGGACGAATTGGAGTTCATTTGGACAAAAATTTTCCAGAGAGCATTTCATCCTAGCACGAATATGAATTTTGCCTAAACGAAAATTTTCCAGAGCCCATTTTGTACTGGGACAAATAGAAAATTCTTCCTAGACGATCAGGACTTAAGAAAAATTTTCAACGCTTCCTGTTCGTTCCATTGCTCTTTCGAGGAGATAACTGACTTAATCGTTCCATACAAACTGTGTTCGTCCCGTACGATCAGTATAATTTTTAAAGATCTCCTTAAGTATGTGTGTGTTTATTTACATAATTACAATCACTCCCTCTCAAACTCAATTCAAAGAAAAATACAAGCTTCAATTTACAAACTATCTCATGCTAAATTTGATTTGAAGTCTTCATTAGTCTGGAGTTCGAATTTCCTGAAATGTTAGTCCACACAAGAGCAAAAACAAATCTTCCAAAAATTGTTAGGAGATAACAAAACTTAAAACAATAATATTTGGAATCATCAAAACTATACAAGTTGCAAGAATGTAAAACATGTAATTAGTAACTCTCTTAACAGAGGTATGTGATTTTGTGAGTGTAAGTGGTCTACAGGTGTGGGTTGAAGTCAGAGTAATGGTTAGAGTTTGGAAGTTTGAGGTTTGGCTAGAAGCTATTTGTGAGAGGGAAGGAAGTAGTGATGGGAGTTTGGTATGGAAGCTACTTTCGAGAGTAAAGGAAGTAGCGACGAGAGTTTGGTTTAGAAGAGGCGAAAGTTTGTGAACATGGAGGAAGAATGAAACCAAAGGCCTCGTTTTATCCCCAATTCTATATGTTTTCGCCTACTCTTCTTAATGTCGGAGATAAAATAAAATTCACAACAATTCTATCTATTGTCACATATGTCATCATGTATGGTACTGCATTTGATGAATCCCACATGATCATTAGGTATTTTCAAAATCTTTCTCCCATTCGTTGACCATCTATAATGCCCCAAAATCTAATTTGGATGTATTATTTTTTTAATCTTTTAATAAACAACAACCATAGCTATCTAATGTCATCTATAAGTAATATATAACAAAATAGATTTTATAATTCAAAACATTAATGTATACATCTATATACATTCCCAAAACTCATGTACACTACTCAGGATCTACACTAGTTATATAGATATCATGTCCTGAGTATAAAAGAATAACTAGAAAAAAAAATAGAACCTGAAGAATACTTACTAGCCTCACACTCCAGCTCCTATGCCCTAACATAAAATCATTTAACCAAATATAATAAGCTTAAAAAGCCCAGTAGGTCACCAAAAACTATAAGTAAATTCAAAGCATGATAAAGAAGCAATATGTATGTCAACAGTCAAATTATAGTAGTTACATTCATATGATCATTAAATTAGTGTAAAAATAATAAAATTAATATGTAATAGTAGCATAATCTATAAACAATAAAATATTACAGTATAAAAGCCTGTATAATGGTAAATTAGTAAGTGTAAAATCTATAAAACAATCATCATATCCGTAATACCAATCAATACAAAAATCATATAAAGTATTAAATCAAAATATCAGTAAAGACTATCATAATCATGTCAATATAGTAAACAATATAAGAGTGTGCACATGTTATCTATTTATTATATATTACGTGCTTAATATATCACACACTTAATATTAGTACAATGAATTAGTAGTATCAATTTATATCAGTATATAATAGTAATAATCTAATGATAGGAGCAGTAGAATAATGCATTTACAGTAAATCCATGTAATAATAATAAATATGTATAATAATAAGAACAATGCCTAAAAAACATGCATTTCAATAGTGAGGCTAAACAAGTAAGAAGCCATAGCTATCACTATGCTTTTTAATGTTAGTGTCAGTGTTAATAAATCGTTATTTCAGTAAATAGAGTCGTCACACTTTGCACGTCGGCACAGAAATAATCTTCTTATAACTCTCAATCAGTATCACGTGAATCATTAGATGATAACATCAAACCACAATATTTAAAGGAAAGCTCATTAACCCACCATCCTATACAGGTCAATCAGTCTCCAACCAACTGGTCAACTAGTCTTTACTTGTTTGCTCAACACATGCACATTATTATCACAATACTATAAAATTAATAGTGACCAGCTATTACTCATGCACATATCATTTTTAATGGAGTGCATCAAATAATACATAATTGAGCTTAATTAAGAAGATATCAAAATGTCATAAAGGAAGACAAAAAATAATCCTATTTGGCAAAAACGCATATTTTTAAAAAAATTTCAAAGTACCAGGAATTATATAAAATGATATTTTATGAATTTTATTATACTATACTACTATTTTTAGACATCAAAATAAATTTTTGGGTAAATAAAAATCTATGTATTTTCAAAATCACCCAATAAAAAATCTCAAATAAATATAAAAAATGCTCATAATCATGATATCTATAACATACAAAAATTTAAGAAAATATAAATTTGATCAGAAAAATACCAAAAATATAAATATTTGAAATCAAAAATAGGAAGGTTCCTTATAGCGAAATGATTAAATTTTCCAACTCGCCCGACGGACGAAAATTGCACCACGACCTCCAAATCTAGGTTTTCCTTTTCTCTCTCTTATAATTTTCTCTCATATTCTCTAAAATCTATAACATACAAAAATTTAAGAAAATATAAATTTGATCAGAAAAATACCAAAAATATAAATATTTGAAATCAAAAATAGGAAGGTTCCTTATAGCGAAATGATTAAATTTTCCAACTCGCCCGACGGACGAAAATTGCACCACGACCTCCAAATCTAGGTTTTCCTTTTCTCTCTCTTATAATTTTCTCTCATATTCTCTAAAACGCTCTTTGTTGCCAAAATCTTAAGGGGGTCTTTTAAAAAAACTTTTTTATGCATTTAGATTTTTTTTAATAAAATATAAGATAATTATTTAATATAATAATATAATTCAATCAATTTCTTTAATATAAAATTCCAATAAATTATTTTAGGACCAAAAAATTTATAAAAATTATTCATAAAATAAATCTTTTTAAAAAATATTAGTGAAATCGATTTGCAAATCGAACATATGACAATCCCAAAATCCTTACTTGTACCAATAGTTACCAGCTTCTTAAGGATTGTCACCAGTGCCCAAAAATTATAAAAAATTTATGGAAGTTAAATATTATGATTAAAATATTATAGTGAAGATGGTTTGCAATTTGGAGTTATAATAACTCTAAAAAAATTATTAAAGTTAAAATACGGGCTATTACATCATCAACCTGATGTAAGTAAAAAATTGCTTAAGGATACCTAGTTGCCTACGTCCTAGATCATAATATTAACTTTTGTATGTTTTGATTGAAAAATATATTTTGAAAAGTATTAATTTTCTTTAGGAAATATTTAATTTTGAATTTTAAAATTGAATACGTCATTATGAACAGTATATCGCCTCCGGAGGTGATTATATCGTTCCCTAATAGGTTCAAATTTCAGAATTTTAAATTTATCCAAACTATCGCAATCAAACTCAAGGGGGAACAACATATGATCTCGAAAGATCAAAATGACGTTCAATCAATTATTTAACTATAATAATTCAGATAAGAGATCGTTAATTTCATAATCAAAATAATGATAATAAAATAATATATCTTCCCGAAGAAAGATGATATTACCTATTACCGATTATTTGAATATGAGGATAACGATCACCATTTTTGTTTGAATTCCCAAAGATAATTAATTAGAAACGGAAAAGTAAACACCGGCCTAGCCTAAAACTAGAGTTGGTTGTCCTAGCAAACCAACTAAAGTGTGTGAGTAAGGCTATGTGGTTTGGGTGTGTCCTAAATAGGATATTTGATTGAAGTTGCTTAAGGTTCTGGTTGGTTGAAAGGCTTAAGGGAATTTTTAATTAAAGTTTAAATCTTAATGGCTTAAGATTAATTTTAAGATTGATTTTTTTTTAATATTTGTTAGATACCACCTTTATTTCACACCGAGGTCGTGAAGTTTATTTCACCTTCCTTGGGGCTGAGTAAACAGCCTCGTAGGCCTGGGTTACCCAGTGGTACCCGGTATAATTAAGTAGCTTAAGTTGATTAAGATTCAAAAGTTAATGAATTTTATCCAAAATTGGTTGATTACTGATTTTAGAAGTTAATTAATGAATTCTGGAGTTTTAAAATGAATTTCAAGTTTTTATGAATTTTGGAATATTTTAATGATTTAATTAAGGGGTTGAAAATTGACTTTTTGATTAAGCTCATATTCTGGAATGTTTGTATTTTATTAAAATACTAGACCTTACTACGATCAGTTAGACAGTAAGTACGCTGAAATCATATTTTTCTACATTAAGTTACAAATGTTTGAAGTTTTGAACTGATTTTGACATAGGTTTGACCCAAAAAGTTGACTTTTTGAATTTGATGATTTTCTGGAACTTTAATATTTTTAATAAATATTAGACATTATTATGAGTTGAATGCAAGTGAGTTTGGTCAATTTGGATTTTTCTTGAATTAGTTATGAGGGTTTGAAGTTTATGTATTTATTAGAATTTTTTTAATATTCTTAATTAAAGGGCCTTTTGCAATTTTGCTCCAAATGAGATCCCCACTCCTTGAAATCAGTCCCAAAGGTCAGGAATGACCTAAGAAGAGATTCCCAAGTGTTTGGGAAATTTTTGGAATTTTTAATTATTATTAATTAATTATATTAATAAAATAATTATTTTCAATTAAAATTAAATTAAGTGCAGAATTGCTGTTAAATTGAGTTGGTTTTAATTTTCATTGATTAAGGGCTTGACTCTGGTCAGTTGGAGGGGTTATACAAATTTTTTGGGTTTAAAATGGATTTATTACAATTTTTAGAAGGTTTGAGGGTTAATTAAGAGTTCAATCTTAGGAAATTTAATTAAGGACCTTAATAATTTCCAAAAATTAGTGAAATTTTCTCTAATGGATGAGAGTATCACTAGGTTTGAAATGTTCAAGTTTCAAGTTCAAATGAGGTGTACCCTAATCACAATGCATTTTCTAAGTTGTCTAATCAAAGTCCTTAATTATTGTCCTTAATGATACTAAGTTTAAATAGGTTCAAATCAAAGTTTTAACTAACCCTTGGACAACATATAAGAAAACAAACATAACAACACAATCAAACAAGTCCTTAAATCTAGGAGAGCCTATACTAAGTGCAAGTGTGAGCTACCTAAGCATGCAAATAAATAACAATGAGATTAGTGAATAATCAAATCATGATTATTCACTAATCAAATCCACCTTAATTCAATTCAATTATGCTTAATCTAGATTTAGAATCTCAATGAATCTCTCAAAGGTAAATATTTAAATTTGTATAGTTTTAAAATAGGTTTTAAAATAGACCTATATATGTATATATATATATATAAAGATAAACTCATATATACATAAATATGTATTTTAAAATAAGATAATTAAAAATATTATCAAAATTATTTTAAGATATCAATGAGAGATCCTCTAATTATTTAAAATAATTTAAAAAATAATTTTTTTTTGAAAGTTTGGATTTATTTCAACTAAATAATAATTAAAATGATTAAACAATCAATATTTAAAATTACTCAAAATATATAGCTTATTTTAAAGTAATTTGTTTTTTTAAATTGAAGGTCTTGAAAATATGAACAATTTGATATATAATACTTAATTTTTTGAAAAGTATTTAATTTTTAATATTTTTTGAAGGTTTAGGTAATTAAATGGTTTTAATCTTTAATTAAAACCCTAATTAATAGGTGGCGGGCTCGGATTCATCCAGCGGAGAGTAGAGACAGCAGGCAATCATTTGCAAATGATTGCATGGCGGCACCGCTAGGTCCCGCATCACTTAAACACGTCGGCAGACACCGTCCACCGTTGGATCGCCCGAGTTATGGAACGAATGGCCCAGATCAAATTCTGCTATCTGATCTCACGAGGAGAGATCGGACGGCGAAATTTTGATCTCGTGCCTCTGGATCGAGGGCCCAGATGCCGTCGGACAGGAATTTCGGCATCGAGCGGCTAAAGCGCGTCGGACCGAACGCAAATGAATGAAACCTCATCCGTTGATCAGATGATCAACGGATGAAGTTTCACAGACCTGGACGAGACCCTAAAAACACCCATAACTCATTTTTTGGCTCGTTCGCTCGATCCAGACAACGAAATGCTTTGAAATTTTAAATATATATTAAGTAAATCAACAGAAATTATGGGGAACTAAATTCTTAGCGTAATATTCATTGAATTAAATGCTATTTAACTTGAGTGCCCTAGACTAGGGTTAGGTTTTTCACCTTGATTTTTGGACGGATCGAACCGTTTATGGACTTGTTGTATTTGTAGACTGTCCACGCTCCATTTTGTAGAAGAAACTCTGGTCGAAGGAGCTACAGATCGAGCTGGAGAAGACTTGGACCGGTTTGAGCTTGAGTTCGTCGGAATTTGATCACCGGTAAGATTTAACCGAAATGATCTGGCCAGAAATGACTGTGGGAGAAGCCTGGAGGTCGAAGGAGCTGAATTCTAGGTCTGGGAGATTGAGAATAGAGAGAGAGTGCTAGGGTTTTCAATGAGGGTCATTTCAATGATTTATCCTATTCAAGTGATCCCAGCTGGTTTGGACGGCTAAGATCAGTTTGGTAGGCTTCTAAGATGCCTCCACGTGTTCCAAGAGTAGGTGGGAGCAGACATAATCAAGGACAATAGGATAGCCACGTGGAAAGTGAGCTTTGTCCTTATGTGAGCACATGGGTTTGATTCAAACCATTGGATCTGGATTCAAGGGTCTTGATGAAGTGCAGGGAGGTTCTAGAGAGTCTTCAAACAACTGGAGAGGGATTAAATGGGTTGGATTAGCTTAAGGAGTTTGTTTAATCACCCTTAGTTCATTTAAAACCTCATGTTGATTGTTTGACTGGTTAAACAGTCAAACATTAGTGAGGTAGCAGTCAAGGGGAGAGCTTGAGTGTTGGTTAGATAGGTCGAAAGGTTTTAGAAGCTTAAAGGCTAGAGCTTGAGTGCAAATTTAAAAGATTTGACCAACGAATTAAAGTTTGACTAAGTCAAATTTGACATGATTTGATTTTGAATAAGTTTGAATGGATTTGAGTTAGGTTTTGAGATGAGTTTGAGAGTTCAAATGGTCAGATTTGACTAAGTGGGTTGAAATGACCCATTTGAACTCTTAAGGGCTCATTAGGTCGATCCTGGTTGACTTGGTCAACCAGGTGGGTCCAGGGTCTAGAAATAGGTTCAATCAATTTGAAATGATATTTGGAGACCATCGGAGGTGGTCCCAAGGTCTGGAGAGGTCAATTAGGTCAAAATGCCCGTTTTGACCCTTAAGGGCTTGTTTGGTCAACCTAGGTTGACTTGGTCAACCAGGTTGACCTAGGGTCTGGTTTTGGGTTGAACAGGTTCGATTTGATATTTGAAACTTGCTGGAAGTGGTTCCATGCAATTCGGAGGTCGTTTGGTTTGAAATCGATGTTTGAGCCCCTAAGGGTATTTTGGTGATTTTGACCCCTGGTCAACTGGGGGTCAAAGTGGGTCAAATAAAATACAGTTTAATGTTCAATATGTCAGGATTAAATGTTTGAAAGTGATTAGAGGCTTCGGAGAAGGCTCTAAGTTCAGGATCCACTAGGTGGCAGGTCCAGTGGCATAGGCCGTAAATATTTTAAGGTTTTATAGCCTTTGGATTTTGATTTAGTTTCTGGGGTTAGAGACTTTATAATGGGCTCAAATTTGGAGGATTGCCTCTAGAGACATATCCCATCAGTATTCAACTGACAGACTCTGAATCAGAGGTCAAATGACTGGGTTTTGAAGTATTTGAAAATTCATTGGAAAAGGCTTTCGGGACAAAGCCTTTGGATTTAGGATTTTGATCTGGATTTTTGGATTTGATCTGGATTTTGGATTTGATTGATTAAGTTTGAGTTATCCAAATTACTTATGATCTTTGGATGATCATAAATGATATGATAGGGTTGAAGCTTGATCAAAGGCTGGATTAAGGTTTTAACTGAAGTTTTAATATTTGAACTGGACTGAAGTCTGGATTTTGATCGAGGCCTGAATTGAATTGGGATCTGGATTGGTCCTAGAATCTAGAGAGACTCTAAGATCTAAAATCTGGAAGGATTGTGGAATCAAAGAAAATCTTAGGGTCTAGATCTAGGAGAGTCTTAGGGTCTAGAGTAGATCCTAAGGTCTGGAGCCTAGAAGGATCCTAAGGCCTAAAATAGATCCTAAGGTCGGGATTTTAGGAGGATCCTAGAGTTTGAATTGATTTGGAGATTAGATTAATTTAGGGTCAGGTTTGATCGAGAATCTAGGTGGGTCCCTAGTGACCTCATACAAAATGAGGTCAACATTGTATCATGTACTAATAAATATATTATTGATCTTCTAACTTTGATGGTTCTTCCCATTTTTTTGTTCATCGATACCAAGGGGATAAGCCTGAAGAAGAGCACAAGTTTGAAGAGGAAGGGGGAGACCCTCCAACACTAACACCAGCACCAGCTCACTAGTTTCAGGCTTACAACTCGATTATGGTAGATGGAATAGCATGATGATGATCATACTGGATAATTGACAAAGATAAAATTTGATTATCCCAGGGATTATCTTAGATGACCTTGATTTATTGAACCAATTATACAGTACAATCCCAATTGTATTGAAAGATTGGCATCGAAGATCATCGAAGATGTTTGATCATCTCATAAATCATCCAGTGCAATCTTAAGAAAAATGAACTAATCGTTTAGCACGATCCAAGAATCATAATATATGATCAGTATATTATATTTGAACAGATCATATTGTAACTCATTTGTCATGCTAAACGAACTGGGATTTCTATAGCTAATCATATTGTATGATCCCCAATAATATTGTATGAACTGAAATGACTAGCTTGAAAATTTAGTATTTTGAAGTCTTTATTTAAATATCACCCCTAATTCTTCTCAGGGAATCTTTTGCCACTTTTTTTGAGGAGGAGCTTATGTGAGAAGGATTTAAAGAAGGAGCATTACTTTGAGAAAGAAAGAGAGAGAGAGAGGTGAGTAGGGGTTTCTACACATGGTTGATTGGTGATGATATTACACCTTCCTCCAAGGTCAGTGTCTTTACTTGAGGAAAACTTTGTGAAGAGTCTCTTCAGGGGAAGGATCTGGCCACTTTGCTGAACTGAGAAGGTTAAAGAGATTTATCTTCTCTGCCGCACCGAGGAGGTGAAAGACATTCAACTTCTCTGCCACACTAATGAGGTGAAAGGGATTCAATTACTTTGTTACACCTCGAATGAAAGGGATTCGGCTACCCCATCGCACCAAGGATGTGGAAGGAACTTGTAAGGGCTTCGCCACCTTGCTGTTGGAGCAAAATGAGAGTCACTAAGTTTTAGTACAATACTTAGAGTGGAGGACTCTGAGGAGTGGACGTAGGTCAAAGGTAACCAAACCACTCTAGTGCATTTGTTCTTGATTTTGCTTTTACTTTTTCACATTTTATTTCTTGCATTTGTACTTATTGCAAAATATGTTATTTGTAAGTTATGCTATGCATCAAACATATATCTTATTTTTACCAAAAAAGAAAAAGAAAAAGAAATAAAAATAGAAATAAAAAAAAACTTCCAAATTTTGTTTGGATCGGTGTTATCATATTATTTTTCACTGACGTATAATTTTTCAAAGGGATATTTTTAAAGAATTTTTTTTTAAAAACATCAATTTACTGCCCCTTAGTATGCACTTGTACTTCAAGTCGGTCAAGATCAATGTTGTCACATTATGCATTGTGAACTTTCAACAACCACAACCAACCAGGAAAAAGCAAAAAATCTTAAAGCGTAATGCCTATGCCAGATAAAATTGAACTAGGGAACACATTACACTTCCTTATAATAATTAAGAATAAGATCTTTAAAGAAGACTTGTCTGTTTCCATGCCAGACCAATCAAGAAGAAGACAAATCAGACATGGAAGTGATTTGTTCATGTCTTGAATATGTGGAGGAAGATCCGCAGGAATATTTCAAGAATTTGAAACTATGATATCCTTGATGGAAGAACGAGGAAAGAAAAGATTAAAAAATAGATATATCCATCATTTACCCCAAAGATGCCCCATTACACTAGTGATCTCAAAAAAGGATACAATTATCAGGAGAAATAAGAAAAGAAAAATAATTTTATGTTGAGACCACCACCTTCACAAGGTGAGCCCATAATTTTGTGCAATTATTACTTTAGCTTTTCAATTGGGACCCATATTTGGCATTACATCGAATAACCAACATACTATCATTATTATACAACCTGCATATGATAGAACATGTGTATGCATGCTATAAGGAATCTAAGGAAGGAAAGCCAAGGCCATCCCATCTCCTAGGCAAACATGCTTTCTTCTAAGTGATTAGATGTAGTTTTGAACATTGACGTCTCCATGAAACAGAAATCTAGCACATACTTTATCAAAAAGCTTGCAACAAGATTTTTCAACTTAGAGTTTAGAATGATGGAGATAAAGAAAATGACGATGCCCTTCATCATCAACTACACGCCTCAAATAAATGTTCTATCACAAGGATGTCGAAATAAGCATTAGCTATATATACTTATGTTTTTATTTCTTGTACTTCTTGACTTTGTTTTAACCCAAACCTTGGGTCAAGGGGGTTGACTTGGTCAAATTGACCAAGCCAGATGCCAAGACCACTTCCATTGGGTTTAGTGGGTCAAACCAAGTCTGTTGAGCCCAGACCCAGGTCTTGGGTCAACCTAGTTGACCCAATTAGCCCAAATCCTCTCTCTTTTAATTCAATCTATTCCAAACCTTTCTTGGGTCAACCCCTCACCCAATTGGGTCTAATTGACCAAGATGACCAGGACAACTGATAGATTGGTCAACCCAAGCCTTATTTGGACAAATTTGACCTATTTAGGACAAAATAGCCCCTTTTATTGCATTTAAATACTTCCTAATCATCCCTTGAACCAAATTACGACAAAATAAACATATTTCCCTCCTAGTCAAAGCTAAGAATGATTTTGGCCATCCATCATGAACTTAGGCCTATAAATATAGATATTAGGGATACTTAAGAAGCCTTTTTCATTATCTCTCTCTCCAACCCCCTAAGATCGAAAACTCTCGTGTGTGAGCTCCCCTAGCCTCCTTCCACCTTTCACAAGCTATTCCCACCAGTAAAACCCCTTTAGCAATGGGATTTCAATGAACTAAGCCTAAATCCGACTAAGGCTTCCTCATCTCGATCCGCAGCTTGACAAGCCTCGAGTTTAATTAAAAAAAATATTCGTGGACAATCTACAAGCTCAACTAAATTCAAATCTTGAAAATCCAACAGTGAGATTTTCTAAAAACTCTAGGTCTAGGTCAATACATATAGGGTTAAATAACTTTGTCAAAAGCATTTTTTAAACTACAAAAATACCTCCCCATGATTTATGTTTACCCATAGAATCTTGGTTTAAAATTTCATCAACATTGACCAAGCCGATCAGGAGAATGAGGTGTTTTCTTAGATTAGGGTTCAAGTTATGTAGCCTCAACATTATGTAAGATCTGAACCGTTGATCTTAAGATCAACAGTTCAGATCTAGTTGTTCTGCAACATTCTTTCGACCACGGCCTCGATCCCACGGCCAACCCCTCTATCCGATGCGATCTCCACCGTTGATTCAAAATCAAGCTGGATTGAACGGTCCCATGCCTTGGCTGATATGGTTAAGTTTAGCCACGTCCATTGCCACTGCCTTTCAATAATTTGTAATGATTGTGCTATCATACAATCATTGCAAATGATTGTCGAGCTAACCCCGTAGTTTGAATCCTCCAATCAGACGGTGTCGTGTGTCTGATCGACATTCCTACCATTTTATTTAATTTTAATTAATTTTAAATGCTTTTTAAGATTAGGAAATTAAACTAATTTAAGATATAATTTTATATTATAAATAAATTTTGAGTTTTAAGACTTTTAAAATTAAACTCGGATGCTTGTTATGACATGACCTCTAGTTCTATGCTAGGCCAGTATTTTTTTTTTCTATTTTTATGATGTGACACTTTATATGTGGCACATGTGCTGGTTGTTTTGTCGTGATAGTTATTATGATGATTTTCTTTATTGCTCTTTTTTTATGATATAATGTGTGATAGATTACCCATATGTTATGGACGATCTTGATACTAACGATATTTTTTGCAAGTGGCCATGCTCATGCAGCGCTAATAAAGGGGGCTAAAATAATAAATGAATCATGTATATGCTTACTACATGTACTTCAGCCACTTAACCCCTAAATAAATAAGAACATCATCAAGTATGGTTGTAATGAGTATTTTATTTCTATATATAACTGCTTGAGATATTTTATTTTAATTACAAATGATAATAATGCAGGAGAGTCTAGATTTTTCTTTTTCATGATGTAATTATATTTGATGTATTGAGTTGTAAAAGTCTCTAAAAATAAGGCATTTCAAATATAAGTGATCCAAAGGAAAAAGAAAACCCCTTTTGGGGAATTTATTTTCATTTGGATACCCTTTTAAAGGATGAATCATAAGAAGATTGAAGGAAGATGATCTGTAGAAGGACTTGAAGACAAAGATAATAATGAAATGCCTTGTCTTATGACTTGCGTTATTCAGTAGGATCAGAATATAGGTTGTTGTCGGTGGAGCCTGTCCACCATTAATTTTAAGTAGACCCTGGGTTGTAATTTATATGGCACTTACTATAGACTTTCTTTTACACTAGTTGATATTTTTATTGATGTGTTTTCTTTGCTTGCGCAGTAGAAATTATCTTATTTTTATAGGTTTTTTTCTTGATTGTGTGTGCGCCTAATTTCACTAGGCTCTTTAGGGGTAAAACTTATTGTACTTGTAACTAAAATTCAAAATTTTAAGAATTAAATAACATAGAAAGCTAAAAATCTAGGGAATAGCTAGAGTTTGTCCGGGGTCGCATGCATATTAATGCATCTTCTCTTTCCTTGCTTTATGATACTTCCCCATATACGGGTAGAGTTCAGATAATGCGACCTATAATGATGAGGTGCTGAACCTGGGGAAGCCTAGTCTTTCTAAAAAATTATTTTTATAAGACTTTTTTTTTAAATTTCATGCATTCCTGATTTGAAGACTTTAACTAGCATGCATATTAGAAACTAATTAAAACAAACTTTAATTGTATTAGCTCTAGGAGCATACTACCCTACATAAGTACAATGCCACTTAGGCACTTCTCTAGATGTCAGTCTTAATTTTTAAAAACTTAGCCACCCACCCATCATTCATAAAGACTGTATAATATGAATTTTATATGGCTAGGTGGTTAGCTAGCTTTCCCTTTTCAGACAGGATATAAGTCCAGAATGTATTATCTAGGACACAGGCGTTAGTGTTGTGTGTAGAATAAGAAACCCACTATAGATTTAGGGTTCAAGGCTACTACTATCAGTAACTCATAGTATGTCTCATTAACGGGTAAGTCCTCTATCCTTTAGAGGCTATAAATCACACTTATCTGTGTCACACGGATGACGTCACCTCCATCTTTCTCTCTTGCATGTTCTGAGAGTATTTTTTCCAATTTTATTTTCACTATCTCAGTCCCTTCAGATGATGATATCAGCCGTGTATATCCCTTTAAGTAGGAACTTCATAGTCTCCTCCCTATGTGTCAATCCTATTTGAGAGAATAATGTTAGATCCTTAATCAAGAGTCTTCTTAGGCCCTGACTTAAGATGTAATTAACCACATGGGCTTGCGCCCATGAGAAATAGAATCCCACATTAAATAAAGTCCACTCGAGCTGATGTATCAGGTGGAGGAAATTACCTCATTACTTTGATCAGGTCATACATATTATTTCCCATCGATGTGTAAGGTTGAAATCCGCTATCCTCAATATTTAATCATATATATGATCTAATATGTCCTTCCATTAGCCTGCTTATGAAAAAGGCAAAGGCCTACAATCATTTAATTCTATAAAATAGTAAGGTCATACCCTCTGCACTCAGTCCCCAGCTGAGTGATGTCCTTTCGGAGGTCCACAGATTTCTAGCAACCATGGAGAGACATATTTCTCTCTCCATCTTTGGATTATATTTTATTTTTTCTTATGTATACTCCAGGTTTGGTACTCCTTATATTATGTATGTCCTACTCTTAGCAAGGGTCTTCCTTAGTTAGGTTCTTTATCCTTAGCTAGTGTTCTCCCTAGCTATGCTCTTTTCTTTCCGACCTACTAGGCTATTTTGTCCCTTATCTATTTTCCTTCTTTTCTTGTGGTATTATCTCTTACTAATCATTTTAAATCTATTTATTCTTTTATTGGTAAATAGTACCATGACTTCCTTTGTTCCATCAGTTACTTTCTACTTTGGTTCTTACACGTGGGTAACACTCCTTAAGTCCATGCTGGCTTGTCCTCCTATTGGAGGAATCACTTTTGGTTCCTTCACAGGCTCAGCCTTTATAACCCTTGGCAGGTCGACCACTGCTGAGGTTGCTGTTGACCTGCTATGAAAATCCCGCATACATACCTGTAGACCGATGGATCCCCGATTTCTGCCAGAATCCCTGCCAAAATTCTTCCGAGGAACTATAGAGTCGGCGCCGTTCACGTCTTTCTCCACGATTCCTGCAGGTATCCCGTCGAAGAGTACTCATTTTGTGTTGTTAAATAGGAGCCGAAGGCTCTTCTTCTCGGCTGCTCGACACAACTCTCCTCTCCTGTTCGCTACCCACACAACCTCTTACCTCCTTTCCCGTCACTGTGCCAACGCATCCCCCGATCTCTTTGAACCAGAGAGATAGAGAGAGAGAGAGAGAATTAAATTTAATTATAATTAATCATTTCTAATTAATTTCATTAAATATCATTAATTATTTTCTTAATTAATTATAAGTAAATTTAATTAATTAAGAATAATTATAATTAATTATAAGTGCCTCTCTCCCCCTCCCTCTCTTACCTCGATGTTTGTATTGGGCCGAAAAATTGCCCCAAGCACACCTTTGGTGCGCGTGGTGGGATGGAACCCCGATGTGACACCTACGATAAGGTAGGTGAGTGACCTCTCGATCCACGTGCCAACACCAATAACCCCGCGAAGGTACGAATTCTTCTAAACTCAAAACTCTACTTCAAAATTCGTGGTGAACCGGAAAACTGCCCCAAGCATGCCTTTGGTGCGTGTGGTGGGATGGGACCCCGGTGCGGCACCTACGGCAAGGCGGGGTCGCTCATAAGTACCTCCGAGCGGAGGAAAATCAAAATTGCTTTTCAAATAAAATGCTTTTTAAAAAAACCCCATGCACGCCTTTGTTGGCGTGGTGAGAGAAAAATAAAAATACCGTCGTGGTGTCTCACAAACACCAGCTTTGCACTTCTTTGTTGTCATGGCGGGTAAGCGGCCTCTTGGTTTTTCTCCTAAACGAGGAGACGCCGGGTGGCTACTAAAATTTTGTCTGAAATAAAGAAAAGGACTTGGAATAATTTGGGACCTGGACTTGATTGAACTCAGAAGAACAATGAAGGACTTGTACTTAGACTTTTGAACAAAATCTAAATGAGTTAATAAAGAATTGAACCCAAGTAAAATGAAATTGAACTAAAATTAATTTTGAACTTGAGGACTCGGAGGACTTGAACAAACTACAAAGGACATGGACTTGATTCATATCAAATGATAATGGACTTTGATATGACTTGAACATTTGAACTCAAGAAAAGACTTGGGTTGGACTATAGAAGGGCTTGAACTTCAATCAAATTTGAACAAGGACTTGGACAAGTTGGTAGCAGACTTATGGACTTGTATTTGGATACAAAGCAAATGATTAAATCAAATAACAGTCATATGAATTTACAATTTGGACCACAGGAAACTCGTACAATGAAGGAAATACTTGGAGTTTGAACTCAAGTGGAACTTGAGTTTAATGCAGACCGTAGTGAACTTGGGTTTGAACTAAATGCAATAGAACTTGAGCACAATGGGACAACATATAACTTATGAACTTAATGTGATTGACCTAAGTGAGCTTGAATCTAAATGAATTTGAATGTGAATATAACGAAGGATAAAAGGAGGACTGTACCTGAACTCAAGCATGAACAAGAACACAATGCTTGCATAAATATAATAGTGAACTTGTATGAAGAAGGAGACTTGTGATGAATATAGAAGCTTGCATATAGCTAATATTACTCAAGTGTAAACAAGTACATTAGACTCCTACGAATGACAACGATCGATTACATGAATTTTACCATGAAGATCAAAAGTTTGTGCGTTGTTTAGAATGTAAATGTCAACAAGGAATATTGCTAAGTTCAATATGCATATTATAAGTATCACATTCAAAGATAAAAGATATGCAACACATACGATTTCTCTACGAATACAAATATATATACAACTTCCACCTATGGGTAGATACATAAAGACTACAGTAAATGTAGTATCCTGTAGTCAACTTCAGTCTAAGGATGAATACATCTACCTCCACCAGAAGTGGCTGTATTGTAAAGACCAAAATCACAGCATAATGCATAAAGAATACAAGCTCCTACGAGCTTCTACAACCTAAGGCAGGAGATTCGTTAGTGCACTACGATCCGCCACTTAAAGCAACAAATAGTGCATGACAGTCTACCTGTACGAAGAAGCGAACAACTCTAGTCAAAAGCTACTACGCCATGCCATCGGATCTACAACCTCCATACAACCAGACAGAAGGCGTATACAAATATTTTAAAATACACATGCACGTGCACTATAATTTGTATACACATAGGTACGCTAAAGGGGAAAATACAATCTTAACCCGTATGGGCCCCGACAAGCGTGTTATTGGTACACACGTGACATCCAGGGATGTTACGCGGGTTATTAAATTTGAACCTGATCCTCCTAAGCAAATAAAAGAAGTGGACAGTATTTAATTATAAAATTCCCCCCAAACACCCACATGGGCCCCGACGAGCGTGTTATTGGTACACACGTGACATCTAGGGACACTGCGCGGGTCAATAAGTGAATTTAAATTTGAACTTGATCCTTCTATATGGGTCAATAGAAGTCGACAGAGTTCGAACAATCAAATAAGTATACGGTGATGGTGACTGGTATATTTATTTTTAAACATGCATATTAGGCCTTCAAAGTTCTATAGCAATACAAATTCACTAATAAGGGCTAAAACATACGAAATTAGATCCTCTATCGATAATTTGATAGAGTCGACAAGATTCAATTAATAAAAGAGAATTGATCCCAAACACCCTGATGATGGCTGTGTTGAACGATGATATCAACCGGAGTGGTTCCCAGATATCTTCAAATATCTCCCAAATATCTAAAGTCCATTTAAAATATTCCAAAGCTCCAAGCAAAATATCTATAAATATCCAAAAATCCAAAACTCCACAAAAACCCAAAAATCCCAAAATTTAAGATATTTAAAATTTGAAATAATCCATCAAACACCTAAAGCAAAAAAATATTTTCACCCTCCGCAACAATTTGCCGAGGCGGACAAATAAAAAATAAACTCTAGCTCATAAAGAGCCAAATGCCTAGTCGAAAATATCACTAGGATCCATTCTCAAAAAAGCTCCTGCCAGTAAGGATGTGGTTCGTGTCCTCTAAATGGCAGTTTTGTCGCCAAATGGCACTGCAGGTAAATGGTTATGAGCCGGGGCCCTCTGAACCGAGTGGTTTTGCCGCCAAATGGCACCATGAAATATCGGTTATGGCCAGCACCATTATGTTCCTTATTGGCATCAAATTCTTGAGATATATGAATCAATAGGATATAATTGATAGGGCACAAAGCCCTCCGTTAGCTAAGGTGGATTCAAATTTATTCCCTTAGACAAACATTTCCCCCAAGTCTATAAGGTACCCTTGGACGAAGCAACCCATGGCTGCCGACAAGGATCCTTCTGTCAGGTTGGGTCGACTACCTCCTCTGACAAGGTAGACCAAGGACAATGATGGCCTTGAACGACGGAACCATGGGATCTTGATCGGGTCCAACATCCATTCCCTCACCATCCGCTTTAAGTGCAAGATGGTGCAATTTTTATTTTAAATATCAAATTTCCCAAATTCCCAAACATCCAAACTTTTCAAATTACCAAAATCTATTGTTGCTACCATATGTCAGATAACACGTATCTCTACGTATCGGTTGACGACTAGCCTTAATCGAAAGTTCTCTCTCGTTACTGGGAGGGGTAATTAACTATAGGGGCTTGCGCCTATAGGAAACCAGAACTCAGATCATAAAGTCCTCGTAAAATGAGGGAAAAATCTCTAGGTAGTGTCTTATCTACAAACCTATCTGCCTTTCAAAATTTACCTCAGAACTTATTCAGTTAAAACTCCCTCGCCGAATAAAAAAGAAAAGCGAGCGGAGGCCGGGGACAAATTTTCGGAGCACAGTTGCCGCCTTTTATCCTCCCTAGAGGAGAGATCATGCAGCCATGCACATCCTGTTGCTTGGTAGACAACCTAAGCTCTGGCTCGTACCACTCTAGTTAATTATAAGCAAGTGCATCTTATGGTTAGGATGCTAGTGCCTAGACCACTCTCCGTTTAGCCCACTTGTCCAACAATCAGGCAACCAGCATCCATCGTACCAGTTATTTAGACTGCTCCGACCCCTAAGCACCGACAGTCAGTAGCTACCACTTCAGTTGCTCTATCGGAGGTCACTCATATTTAGGTTTCCCCTCCTTCCTCCTATAAGAAGAGGGGTGCCCAAGCCAAGCCTCTTTCACCCTATCCTTATCAGATTTCTATGTTCTCTTAGCTCTCTCACTCGAAGATCACTGAGTAGACCCCGGTGCTTCTTATAGCACATGTTTCCCCGATTCTTTAGTTTCTGGATTCAGACATAGCTTCATCCTCCACCTTTGGCCCTGGGAGAAGGGTCTGAGGAATAAAAATCAGAGACTTCAATTAGTTACATATGAGGCATCCAGGCAATGGATGACAAATTTAGTTGCTCAACATGAGCCGATTCAGAGGAGGGTGGTTCCCTTACAGCGGGAGCCATACCTACTTCCAGTTACACATACTCCTGAGGTCATAGTTGCTCCTGCGGTAGAGGCAGTACAGGAAGGACGCTTCTCATGTCTAACACATAATCGTGATGAGGAGGACATCGCTCACATCACAGTGGCTCCTCTTATTACTACTACTTTACCGCACACTAAGGTCCCAAAGGATGATGTTGCTCGAGCCCTCGCTCAAAGGATTCAGAGCATCATCCACTTACCATGAGGTAGAGGGCCTATCAGCAAAGAGAGGTTACACCGTCATATTTCTCAGGTCCATGTTCAGTTGTAGACACAGTCCTTGAGGCAGAGGTACTAGTGGGCAAAGAGGGCATCCATCACAGCAGCAGATCAGTGCAGTTCCATTAATTAGACCTCAAGCAGGTGGTCCCACTATTGGACGATGCCCACTTCATTAAGGACATAGACAGTAGTTGGAGCCTACCTGACCTTAGCTCAGTTTAGTTGTTGTAGCCCATCCGTAGTCAGATGCCCCTACTGGATCCCACCACAGTAGATGTGAACGGAGACGATGACAGGTGGACTCACTTAGCAAGGTAGTATAGTCAGTTATGGCAGTTGGACAGTTGGATACAATGGTTTCTTTCGGATTAGAGGCAATTTCGATTATTTGTGACAAAGTGGAAGATACTGATGATGTTGTTCCTCATGATGGGTCACCAACCTGAGTAGTGTCAGTTTTAGTTCCTATCCCCCATAGGATCTCTTCCCCTATGGGTCCATATATATATATAAGCTTTTTTTAGACTTTCTATGAGGAAGATGCACTCAAAGAGAAGTTAGATGGAGTTGTACCTATGCATCGAGTGTGTGTGATTACTAGATAAGGCCTCTCGGATGAGCATAGAGAGTCGGATAATGATGACGAGTAGGGAGAAGCTGCGATAGGTGGATCTCCCAGGTCAGTTGACACATATGTCATAGTTTTATAGCTATAGACTCAAATGGCTAGGGCCATGGCGGCGATGACCGCTTAGTTGACGGCATCAGGGGCCATGCCACAAGTTATGGGCATAGGCACTCCTACTATGTCCAAAGATGATATAATAGTATCGCTAGTGGTAGCACCAGACCCCATAGGAGTGGACAAAGTCTAAAGAGCAATCTCAATGATACCTATAATAGCTACATTTACTACCCCAGTCTAGAAGCTGTCAGCGTAGTTGTTAGCTGGGTAGATTCAGAATCTAATAATACAGGATTCAGAATCTAATAGTACAAAAAGTCGAGCAGGTCATTTCCTCCAGGAAGACTGGAGAGGTAGTTAGTAGGTGGAGGCCTTAGCTAGTTGAGCAAGAGTAGGAGCCTTACCCCATAGTTTCGTCCCTCCACATTTTAGATTTTTTGATGGGTTTGAAAACCCAAGGCAACATATGGCTCAGTGTCGGACCATATGTTATAACATAGGAGAGAACGATGCTTTGATGTTGAGACTATTTTTCAGCAACTTAGTTGGGGTGGCATTTGTATGGTACGTTGACCTTACCAACTATTCAGTGAGCATCTTTGTAGAGCTCGAGTTGCTATTTATTCAAAGGGTTGTTAGTACTAAGCACATAGCTACAGTGGGTGAGTTAGTTGTTGTTAGGCAGTATCTTCGTGAGACCCTACTAGCTTCAGTTTATAGTGTGAGCCTCAGCTATAGGAGCAGCATGTAATAGAGATTTTGTTGAAAAATATAGATAGACTCATTGCACCTTACTTAAAAGGTTTCAGCATTAAAACCTTCCATAAATTATTAGCGAAGATGATTAGTTTGCAGGACAGCATACCTGTTACAATCACTCTAAAGGTAGAGAGTCAACCCTCGTGTAGACCTCAGCGGCAGGAGTTTTTAGGGGCACCTCCTCCTAAGAAAGGGAAGGTACACATTATTTATGGGTCAGAAGATAGGGGCAAGAATCCCCTGGTTAGTTTTGCACCACCGTAATCATCATACACACCTGGTCAATCAGCAGCATAGCCTAAACCCTCCCGTAGGACTCTAGAGAGTCAGTAATACATATATGAGAAGCTTAGTGAGAAATACCCCTTTAAGAGGGAGAGTGTACGTGTAGAAGATATTCAAGTTCCTTTCTAAAAAGAATATTTTGATATTCCAAACAAACAGTAGGGTGGAAGAAGAAGGGCAGACGAATCATTCGCTTTATTGTATATTACATAGACATATCGAGCATATCATAGAAGATTGTTATGTATCTAAGGATAGAGTTGAGAGGCTCATGGCCGGTGGGAAGATACACCTATATGATAGTGACTTGGTACAGCCCCAAGGCAAGACTATTCAAATTGTTTAGATGATTTTAGGATCCAGCTACAGTGATAATCAAGGTGATAGTAAGGGTAGTAGCAGTAGATCACCTAGTGGCTATGAGGGAGAGTGACAGCTAACACTCTCTTAGAAGACAAAGCAGATGATCAAATAAATAGTTCAGAGTTCAGAGGAAATTGAGAGTAGGCCTTCCCAGGCTAAGTCGATAGTTTCCAGCCTAGTTACTTTGCTAGTTCTTTTTTCCTTCTTCCGTTATAGTGCTTATTGAGTACATTTATTTTTCTTCTTCATGTAATAAGAAAATATATGAAAAAGTAAATATTATTGTAAATTTAGAGGAGAAGACGGGACCCCTTCCAGCGCTTACATTGAAGAATTTTGTTCTCCCTTCGACTGATATTGAAATAATAAAAGAAGATGATTTTGACTAATTTTCATCTTAGTGTTTCTTCTAGCTTTACTTCTTCTAACACTTGCTCTTTTCATATATTACATATTTCTTACAATGTTAATGATTCTTTATGTGATGATAAGGCTGAGTGTGATGAAAAGTCTATGTTCACCATTCTGGAGGGTAGTTGTTATATGGATTCAGGAGATGAGTCCGAGAACCCACTTTAGTCAATTTCCTTAGAGTCAACATAAGCCATCACTATTAAGCCAAATGAATCTCCTATTGAGTCTGACTCGATACAGGAAGTTCTTTTACATTCAGGGAAAGTCCTTCCACCTAGGATGGCTAAGAATGTTAAAGAAAAATATAAAATATTATTACCCATCGGGATGATCCTATCCCTTCTTTCCAAGAGCAATCTAAAGAGAAAGAAAAAGGCCCTCAAGTGGAGGTTGATTATATTGTGTTGGCTTACTTAATAAAAATTCTTCCCTTATTAGTGTTTACGATGCTTTAATGATGTCTTCCTACTTGAGAGAGACTCTAGTGAAAGCGCTGCTGAAGCCAGAATCTTATCAAGCTTTCTTTGCTTCAAAAATTATTAGGGATGCATATTATTTAAGAGATACCATATATTACCTTTTTTATATCGAGATATTCTCTTAGAGATTTCCAAGCACAATCGTCCCTTGTATATCACCGTTGAAGTCAATGGTTATGAGTTGAATAGGGTCTTCATTCGCCAAAAAGCTTCAGTTAATATCCTAAGTTATGAAACTTTAAAGATCCTCTCAGTAAGTCAATTGAAGCTTACTTTCGATAAGATTATATTGAAATATTTTAATGAATAAGGCCAGCAAGCTCTAGGGTCTATAACCCTACCTTAGAAGTTTGAAATTTTCTTAACTGAGGCAAAGTTTTATGTGATTAAAGCTTATACTTTATACAAATCTCTCTTAGGAAGGCATTGGATTCATGAATATGGAATAGTGTCCTCTACCTTGCACCAATGTATAAAGTATATTAGGAATGATGTGTAGTATTCCATTTATAGGGATACTCAGCCTTTTGTCGTGCATGAGGTCTCTATTTATAATGATATCGAGCATTATATACCTCGAAAGACTCGTAGAACTCCCCCTACCTAGTCACCAGTGATACCTACTTGTATTATATAGGATCCTATGTAACTCATCGTATAGGGTACTATATAATCACCAATACATAGTCCATCATAGGTTGGTATTGAGGCAGGTGTTTCCACTGTAGATTCTTTTGGATCTTCATTTTAGTTTACAGTTGGGCATGATGTTCCCCTTGTAGATATAGGGGAGGGCTAGGTAGAGGTGGAGGTAGACAGTCAGCTCGTTCCATGAGAAATTTTAACACTTGAATTCCTCATCCCTCACACCTTTACACTTCTTCTTTGGCTATCAAGTCCAACTCTTTGGATGATGAGATGATTGATGTTCCTCATCATTCAGCTCCTTCATTGACCCTGAGTTCCACTGATTATAGTTCACTCCCTACCTTTCATAGGTATATGATACCTGAGGGGGGTTTAGTTATTGATAGTAACTCAAATGAGGAAGTAGACTGACACCATCACATGTATGGAATAAGAGTTGAGGAGTTATATTAAAGATCTTTTATTATTCCTTCCACTAGTGTTGGTGGTCCACTACAATTTTGTGCCTCTACTACACAAATCCTTTGTGTCACCACGATCTAGTGAGTATGCCTCTTTATCCCTTAGCGTAGGTGCCTCACTAGGTCTTGAGAGCCAGGATCTTGCAGAGACCACTATAGATAATGAGGTCACACATGTCCCTTATTACTTTTTCCTTTTTTTGGAATGCTATGTTGAGCAGGGTGTTGTTCCTTCAACTTGGTCCGATGAACAAGCTCTACAGTAAGCTCGTGTTTGGTGAATTGATCTGCCTCAAACCCAGGAAGGCTTGTGTTATATGGGGAAGAACCAGTCTACTCATGCCAATATTCATATAATTTCTCATTCATGTTAGGTTATTTCTCTTGTCAATGAAGAAAACCCAAATGATGTTAAGGTAGCATCCTTGATGCTCCATGTTACTTTGAAGAAATCATCGCTTCCAGCATGGACAAATTATATGAGATAAACTTGGGCACTGAATCAGATCCTAGGCTTATTTTTTATAGTGCCATACTGTTTGACTCAAATGCTCAAGAATAAATCAAGCTACTATTAGAATTTAAAGATTGCTTTGCCTGGAATTACACCTAGATGTGTGGTCTAAAGTCATAAGCAGCAATCCATATGTTATCTTTTATAAGATGATACATAAGCAAGTTGAATGCTATGTGGATGATCTGATGGTCAAAAGCAAGATCTGTGGAGATCATATTCGAGATCAGCAAATCTTTTTTGAATGCTGCATAAGTATGACTTAAAGATCCCTTAAAATACATATTTGGTGTTAGTGAAAAAAAGTTCATGGAGTTTATAGTCCTCTATTGTGGTATTAAAATTTATCATTCAATGATCAAAGCCATAGTGGACTTGAAACCTCCTAAAAGTCTTACTCATTTGAGGTCTTTCCAAGGTAAGCTTGCTTTCTTGTGGAGATTTATCTCAAATTTTTCTAGTAGATATCATCATTTCGCTTCCCTCATGAAAAAGGATGCTTGCTTTCATTGGGATAAACATTGTCAGGAGGCCTTTGAGAGTATGAAGTGCCACATGATAAACCCCCTTATATTAGCTGCACCCATCCTAGGAAGGCCATTAATTCTCTACACTACGGCCCTGGATGAATCCATAGGTGCACTTTTGATTTAATAAAATAAGGAATGTAAGGAAAATGCCTTGTACTACCTTAGCAGATGGTTGATAGCTATAGAGCTAAAATACCCAACGATGGAAAAGTAGTATTTGACTTTGATCTTTGCGGTATATAAGCTTATACATTACATGCTTTTGTATAAGGTTAACTTGATTTCTCGATTCAACCCCTTGCAGTATTTGATGACCCGTCTGACCCTCTCAGGTCATTTAACACACTAGTCTATGATCCTATTGCAGTTTGACATCACTTTTGTACCTCTGCGGGCCGTTAAAGGACATATTTTAATTGACTTTCTTGTTGTTCACCTGATCCCTATAGATTCTCCACTCAATGATCATTTACCTTATGAACTAATCATGAGTGTGAACAAACAAGAGTCCCCTACTTGGGAATTATACTTTGATGATGCATCATCTGTGAAAACCTTATATCTAAATGAAACTCCCATAATTAGGGTAAGTTTGGGACATATTTTTGTATCCTCTTAAGGATATAATCTTTGATACTCCTATAGTCTTTCAAAACCTCATACAAATAATGAAGTTGAGTATGAAGCTATAATTTTAGGACTTGAGTTGGTCATTCAGATGAAGATCATACGGGTAAAGATCTTTGGAGATTCCTAACTAATCATTAATCAAGTAGCATGAGTCTTCAATATACTTAAGCATAAGCTTTTGTCCTATCACAATAAGGAAATAGAGCTCTTATATTTGATTTTTGAAGTGACCTTGGCTAAAATCACTCAATCTACAAACGGTAAAGCTGATGCCTTGGCCAAACTAGTTAAAAAACTAGCTGACCTAACTGGAAACCCAGTGTCTATTATTGTCCAATGTAGTCAAGCCATATGCCCCGCAGACTTATCCTCTCCCAATCAAACCTTTACAGTGTTTGCTATTGAGGAAGAGTCAGATTAGAGAGTTCCCTTTATTGAGTATTTGAAGTATGGTAGGCTTTCAGATGATCGATCTCTTGCTTCTCAAATTTGAAAAGAGCATTATTATTTGTTTATGTAAATAACAACTTATATTAATGCTCTTTTAACCAAATGTCATTATGTTTCCTTAACAATGAAGAGGCACATAAGGTTATGGGCGAGATACACGAAGTGTTTTCTGGTGCTCATCAATCCGGACTAAAGATAAAAGGTAGTCATAAACGCCTTGGTTACTGTTGGCCGACCATGATCCGTGATTGTATAGAGCATGCTAAAAAGTGTCACTAGTGTCAATTCATGGCACAGTGATCAACCAACCTCCTAATCTGTTGCATCCTACTGCATCATCTTAGCCATTTAAGGGTTGGAGTATTAAGATAGTTGCTATTTGCATGCATTACATTTTAAACTACCAATTCACCCCCCCCCCTCTTGGTAGCATTGGGACACTCACTTAGGCTTAACAACCTAATTACTAGACTCAACATGGAGAACAGATGTAATGGGTCTTATTGACCCTCCTTCATCTAAGGGGCATAAGTTTATTTTAGCTGCCATTAATTACTTCTCTAAGTGGGCAGAAGCTATCCCACTTAAAAAAGTCAGATCAGAGGTTGTGATGTGTTTCTTTTGAGATTACATTATTTATCACTTTGGTGTTTCATATCTTATAATTTCTTATAATGGATCATTATTTAGAAGTAGCAAGATTGCTAGATTTACTCGTCACCATAATATTAATAGGCGATACTCTTCGATTTATTATCCTAAAGCCTGTGACTCAGTGGAGATATTTAATAAGACTCTTGTGCAACTGATAAGTAAAATTATTATTCATATAAGTGAGAGTGGCATGATAGGTTACCTGAGGTATTATGGGCCTATAGGACTACATACCGTACTCCTACTCAATTTACCCCATATATTTTGGCCTTTGGGGTTGAAGCAGTCCTCCAACTTGAGGTCGAGCTTCCCTCATTGCATGTGGCAATTAGCCACAATCTTTCCCATGAAGATAATGCCCGACTATAGTTAGAAGAGCTTGATGGTTTAAAAGAGCTTCATCTTCAAGCTCATCAGAACCTCAAGCTATATCAGGCCCGTATGACCTAGTCACATAATTGCTTTGTTCGACCTCGTGCTTTCCCGATTAGCAACTTAATTCTTATCTTATGTAAGCCTATCATTTTGCGTCATCACCAAAGTAGTAAGTTTAAGCCTTATTTTTGGAAGGCCCCTTTGCTATAGAGTAAGTCTATGAAGGTGGTGCTTACCTACTTATTAATGCAAATGGTATTCACCCTATACCTGTCATCAATGAATAGTAGTTAAAAAGGTATTATGCTTGAGTTTTGCACATCGTAGGGGGAGCTTTACTATCACCTATAAATATCCCTCTGTATATATGCCCCCTGAAAGGATTCAAGATTCCTCTTTCTTTTCGGCAGTTTGTGTGGCCATGAGGATTTGTCCTCTACCACACGATGTTCGTTACGAAGAGTATAAGGCTAGCCTTAAACGGTGATACGATGATACATCGTAGGGATGTTTATGCTTATGTCTGGGCACACCAATTGCACTGGTGCTAGCGTATAAAACCTTCAATTCATCTTCCCCTTGTAAGGTTTAGTCCCCACAGTTTTACTTGTCACCTCCAAGTGTGGTCTGGATTATCAAAACTAATATGTGTTATTTTCTTAGATTTCTCTTATTCCTCTGGTGTAAATTATATGATTCATGTATGTTCAAGCCTTATGGTTTTCCTAGCTCGATATAGACTTATCGAATTCATACGCCTTTGAATCTACCATAAGTTTTAACCCCCCCAGTTTCACATGTCATTCCCAAGTGTTGTCTGGATATCAAAACCACTAATTCAAATCCCTTTGTGGAATGTGATACTAAGTCGACACCTAACCTATGTTAGTTAGGTATGGTGATGTTGACCCTTTATCCCCATATGAATTTTCTTCTTCTATCAAATTTGTTATGATCATATCGCAATTGACCTTGATTTTGGCCAAAACCCTTGGACCAAGGGGTTGGTCAATTTGACCAAACCAAGACCCAAGGTCTCTCCTATCCAGTTCAGTGGGTCAATTTGAGTTTCTTGAGCCCAGACCCAGGTCCTGGGTCAACATGGTTGACCAGGTCAACCAGTGTTGACCCAAATTGACCCAATACCCTCTCTCTTGATTTTGAATGCATTCCATGGCTTCTAGGCTCGACCTCTCACCTCCCCTGGGTCCCATGGGTCAGGCCAAGTCCTTTGAGCTCAGACCCATGCCCTGAGTCAACCTGGTTGACCAGGTCAACCCAGGTTGACCCAATTAACCTTAATGGGTTATTATAAATATAAATCAAATCCAAACTCTTGCTTGGCTAATACCCACCTCCTCTCTTACCTAATTGACTGGTTTGACCAAGTCAAACCTTTACTTGGTCAAACCAGGCCATTTGTGGTCAAATCAAAGCCATTTAAATCAAATTAAGGCTCATTCATGGCATTTAAGGCCCTATTAATGGGCCCTCATTCAAATTTTCGTGGTCTAGAGCCTAATTCCCTCCTAATTTACCTGAGATTTGATCTTAGCCCTTGATCAAGGGCTAGGGCATTTAAATAGGGGAAAATTTAGGTTTTAGGGACCTTTTTGCAATCTCTACCTCTCCAAGCCCTCTTAGTCTGAGATTTCTCAGGTGAGAGCTTGAGAGACCTCCCCCCACCTTCCCCCACTCAAACCCGATGAGGTCGAGCCGGTGGCGGCAAGATCCCGGCGAACCCGAGACCTATAACGTTCAAGGCTTCGATCGGTCCAATCGGGAGCTCGTTCGATCATGGATTCAAGAGGAGAAACGTACGAGGACAGTCTAAGTGCAACCATACCAAGAATTTGAAGATCGGACGATAAAATCTCTCGAAAACCCTTAGAATAGTTCACATAACTTCGGGTTAAATAGCATTTTGAAAATCAGTTTTTAAGCCAAACTAGCACACCCCCATTGATTCCGTTCACATCCTAGATCTCTATTTAAAATTTCATGCAAAACCATAGAGTGGATTGTGAGAACAAAGCGAAAAAGGCATTAGGGTTTTGGGTACGTCTGCATGCATTACAGATCGATAGAGACCATTGATCTTTCGATCAACGGTTGTGATCCGCCCTCTCCATGGTCTCAATTGACCGCGGATCTCCGCCCGCAATTTGAGTCGCTATGAGGCAAGATCTGAACCGTCCACGCGAAATAGTGGATGATCGGACGGACGTGATGCATATCCGACGTGGATTAGTGGACCTCGTCCACGGTCCGTGATTACGGCATGATTGTCGAAATCATTGGTTGGTGGCACAATCATCGCCACCACCAATCATTGTCGCGGTTCCGCGCAGCCAACCAGAGTGCCTGAAGTGTCGCCCGCCGGATATTTTGGATTTAAAATTGATTTTAAATAGTTTTTAAACCCTTTTTCTTTGTAAAATCACAAAAAAATTCATTTTTGGGCAAAAAAATACGTGCAATACCTCGAATTGCTCGTATTCACGACCCCGTTAATTTAAAATTATTTTTAATTAAAACTATAATATATATATATATATTTAAATAATAATAAAATAGTGAAAATACAATTACTTTAAAATTATTATTTTAATTATTATTTATATTATTGTTATTATAAATTATGTTATTATTATTATTTTATTATAATTAGTTTGTTATTATTATATGTTTATTATTATTATTATTTTCATTATTGTTATTGTTATTATTATTATTATTATTATTATTATTATTATTAAAATTTTAAATCTTTATTTTATTTTATTTTAATAATTATGTTTAAATATTAATTATTTTTAAATTATTTTAGAAATCCACTTTTATTACCTTAAACTTTGAAAAATCATATGTAATTCATTTTAAATTGGATTTTAGCGTGCAATCCCTCGTTCTCTTCAAAAAATTATAAATTTTATTTTAAAATTATTTTCAAGGGTTGAAGTCTACTGTTCTGGTAGATTTCTACTTTATCTAGTTATTTTGAATATTTTCATATTATTTAAATAATTTATTATAATATTTATTTTAAAATTAAAAATTATTTTCAAACTATTTTGAAACCTTGCTTAGATGATCACTGGGTATTCCCTATATTTATGTATTATGAATATATTTATCTTTAAGTACATTAATTTTCAAAGTTATATATATTAATAAGTATTTTAACAAATTATTTTAAAAATACTTATAATTAAATCCAAATTTTGGGAGGCCCACTACACAAAATTTTAAATATAGATTGTGCATTTGAAGATCAATCAGGGGTGAGGTGGATTAGTGGATGGTTGAGTACAAATCATTCACTAATCTCTTTATTAGATGTATTTACTTTCTTTTTATCATAGTTTACATGCGTAGGATGCAACACCACTTAGTTTAGGCTCTCCTAGATCTAAGGACATAGTGTGTTTACTACTTTTATGTGTTACCATGCATTGTAAACCCAAGGGTTAGTGTGAACTTCAGTTTAAATTCCTATAACGTAGTGACACCCTAAGGATAACAATTAAGGACCAGTCTAACGAACTTAGAAAAATTCTAGGAGCTAGGTTGATCTCTAATTGACATGAAAACTTCAACAAATAAACTTAGTGAGATCCTAAACCTCCCAAATTTTTTTAGGAATTTTTAGAGCTCTAATTAACCAACTCTAATTTACTAGATAAATAGGGCCCTAATATCCTCCGAAAATTACAATAAATCCATTTCAACTCAGAAAAATACTCATAATAGCTTGAACTATTTAGAATTAGGTTCTTAACTTGTGATAAATAGGGCACCTTAGGTTGACCCCAATCTGAACCTTAGCTTGAGCCTTAAGTGAAAATTACCTTTTTGCCCCTAATAAATCATTAAAAATTATTAAAAATCCCAAAAATTTCCAAAACACTTGAAAACACTTTCTCAAGTTATTCCTAACCTTTGAAGGTGATTCCAATCAGTTTGGAGCTAGTTTGGATAAAAATCATAAAATCAGCCCTTAATTAGATAATTTAGATAATTCCCTTAATTACCCGATCTTTAGAAATTCATAACTAATTGTAGAAAATTTCAAATTAGGCAAACTCACTTGCATTAGACTCCTATTAGGATATAGTATTTATTAAAAATACTAGGATTCCAAAAACTAATATAAATTAGAAAGTCAACTTTCCGGTCAACCCCAGCCTACACGCTAAAGCCCGAAACTTAGAAAATTCATAAATTTGCCTAGGAAACTCCAAATCCAGCAAACTACCTGTCTAACTACTCATCTTAAGGTTTATTATTTACCTAATATTTTAGGAGACCTAAACCTAGCCCATTTTCTATAGTGACTTTTTAGACCCCCTCAGCCTAGTACCTAGGAGGATCCAGGACTTTTCAAAATTGGCTAACATAATTTAAACTTTAAATATCACTACCCTTAGCATTTAAAAGTGATCAAAAAACTAAATTAACTAAAATAGATCATAATTCACTAATATTTGAACTTTAAATAAAGTTTTCTTTTCTGGCCTTTAATAAACATAAACTCTAGGCAACTTTAACTAACTACCCAACTTAGGATCTATCCATACCACACAAACCTTACACACATAGAATTGTTTGCTAGGGCACCACTTCTAGACTTAGGCTAGGTTGGTGTTTCCTTTTCTGCTATGTGCTGGAGCTTTTCGATAGTTTTATTGCATGTTGTGATGAATTGATTGATGTGTTTGCTTACATTTACTGTACTCTGGAAATGATGTGATGGGCGTTAGATTTACCCCTAGGTTAGAAACGATACATATATCTATACTATTTTTCTTGCAGGTGGTCATGCTCATGCTATGCTAAAAGGGGGGGCAACTGTCATGATTTCTAATGCTGTTTTATGGAGGTGCTTGCTCAGCCCCTTGATAAAATGAGGGCTAATTTAAATCAAGAATAATAAATGCTACAGGTGCTCCAAAAACTGCATTAGCTCTGAATAATTACGAGCATGGCCAAGCATGATTGTGATGATTTATTTACTTTATATAAACTGATTGTGATCATAACTGCTTGAGATAATTTTTATTTGGATAACCTTGCAGTGACCTTAGATTTACTGCTTTCTATTTAATGTAATTAATTGTAATATTGGTGAGAGTTATGAAAATAACTCTAAGTTGGGATATTCTTATCCAACTTAAATTCCAAAAGAATAAGACATCCTCAAAGGGGAGATTCTTCTTCCATTTGGAAGATCGAGTTTGGATGGCTTGAGGTATCCAAAGAAAAAAGGCAATACTCCCTTTTTAGGGGAGATTATCTCTTCGTTTGGATATTCAAGCCACGACAGATCCAAGGAGTCCAAGAAGGAGAGCTCCAAGGAGTCCAAAGAGGAGAGTTCCAAGGAGTACAAGGAGAAGAAATCCAAAGAAGATCGAAGACCTAAAGACCTAATATCCCACTCAAAGTTGTTTGCGTCTGTCATAGGTTTAGAAATCCGGGTTATTGGCAGTGGTGCCCGGCCACTTTATTTTCTGCAGACCCTAGTTTATAATTAAAGGGCAGTTCACCTATGGACATTTAGTTGATTTGTTTATTTATATTGATGTATTTATTTTGATTGCATAGTAGAAATTACCTGCTTTTTCTAGGTTTTTTTCTTGTATGTCGCTTTTATTTTAGCCTGGAACTCGTTAGGCTCTCCTAAGGACTATAAAAATTTTTCTACTCGCAATTAACCTCTAAAATTTTAAGATCTAAATAACATAGAAATTTAATGAACCTAGGGAACTGCCGGAACCATCCAGGGTCGCATGCATAATGTTGCATTCTTCTTTCTCCTTCTTATAAGATACCTCCCTGCCTACGGGTAGAGTCTGGATAATCTGGCCTATGAGGATGAAGTGTCAGACCTAGGGAGGACCAGTCTTTTCTAAAAATTATTTTCTAATAAGCCTATTTTTAAAATCTATAACATTCATAATTTGAGATCTTCTAAACTAGCATGCATTGTATTAGTAACCAATTAAATAAAATTTTAATTGTATTAGTTAGGGGCATCCACCCAACATAAGTTTTGGACCAATTAGAAAACTCTCTAGATATTAGTCTTATTTCCAAAAAATTGTACCACCCACCCATCCTTCATAAATAACTTGACAACATGGTTTTAAATCGATTAGGTGGTTAGCTGGCTCCCCAATCCAGGCCGGGGTAAGTCTAGATCTTTGCATTACATTAGTTAGGACACGGGTCTTAGTGTGTGTATAACACTAAACTCAACCTATATCTAGGATTCGAGGTTACTACATTAAGTCTCATAGTCTGCCTAAATAGTAGGTAAGTTCCCTTTTTTTTCGGAAACTATAAATCCTGCTTATCTGTGTCACAAGATGACGCCACCTCCATCCTTCTCTCACGCATGTGATTGGATGTTTATTCTGTTACTTTCTCCAATTTCTCCTTAGTACCCTAGATCCTCCGAATGCTGGTGTGAACCCTGCATGTGGATTTATCCCCCTTTGGACCTTTCTTTCCTCTAAGTAAGACTTCGTAGTCTACACCCTCTTACCAATCCCATTTTGGGAAGAATAATGTATGATCCTTAATTGAGATTTTCTCGGGCTCCAGCCTGGGATGTAATTAACCACGGGGGCTTACGCCTGTGGGAAACTTGGCCCCACATCTACTAAACCCCAGTCGAGCTGTTGTATTGGGTAGGGGAAACCCGTGACTGTGATCAGGTCATGTATATTACTATCCATCGGGGTGCACTGGAGAGAGCCACTATCCTTAATGGTTAGTTATATGTACGGTCCAATCTGCCCTTCTATTGACCTATTTGTATCGAGTGTAAAGGCCTGCGAACATTTCGTCCTATGGGATGGTGCAGCCGTACCCTTTGCGTTCTAGCCCTACGAGCGATGCTCTTTCAGAGGTCCACATGCGCTCCCCAGTTCATTCATATGAGTTGAATGTGGTGTAAGATATCAAAATCATTAGCTTAAATCCCTTAGGGGATGTGATATTGGGTCTGTACCAACCTACATTAGTCGGGAATGGTAATGTTGACCCATTATCCTAGTTTGAGTTTCATTAATTTTGTTCCCCAGTTTATTCACATGAGTTGAATGTGGCCTGGGTTATCAAAGCTAATGCTTCACTTCTTTATAAGATATTGTATAATTTTTCTCTCCCTATTTTTATTCCTGTAGCGAATATGGTCGGGGTTGTCAAAGCCAACCATATCTCCCTCTCCTTGTGTTCCAATTTTTAGAGAATATTTTCATACTATGAATAACTCATGGTTATAAACGTTCCCTCAACTACGTATTTTTTTTTAAAGTGTGGGGTATGCCCAATCTATGATTGTGAATAGATAAAAAAATATATGTGAAAATATATATGATGATAAAAAAGATGGAAGCTCTTGATTGAACAAAACTGGTTGCCCTTGTTATAGGTGAAACCCGGCTTTACTCTCCAAGAGCTCAAGTTCCCCTAAAACTTCTCTTTTCCTCTCCTTCGAAGCATCTCAATGATTGCTTCAGGGATGAGCCTACACTTATTTTGTTATGATTCTTTATGATCGTTGTTGTCTTCATTTGTGATGTGGAACATTCTGTTTCGAATGTTAATATCGCTTCTTCCTGGGCTTGGATTTTTTTTAGGAAAGACCTGCCCCCTTTCTTCTTTCTTTTAGAAACCTACATTTTTCATTTATACCCTACTCTTAGCTTCCAAAGTAGTCCTATGGATGCGATGTTGTTTCTTTCACTTCCCACAGGGCCCCACCAGTTGGTGTGGTTGTTACAATTGTGACCCCCTGATGGTTGTTGATCCTACTCATAATTATTGTCCTTGGTAGCAAGGGTATCCCCTCGCTACTTTGAGTTATTTCCATGGTTGTGATGTAGTACATCATGTCTCAGATATTAGCATAATTCCTTTGTGAGATTTGATTTTTTAGCAGAAGATCAGATCCTTGGCTTCTCTTAGCAACTTGCTCTCCCATTCATGCCCTACTCTTAGCTGCCGAAGTAGTTCTATGTATGTGTTAGCATTGCTTTCATTTCTCACAGGGTCTTATCAGTGTGTATGGGTGTTACCACTATAATTCTTTTGAGGATTATTGATATTATTTGAAGTTATTATCATTGGCGGTGAGGATGTCCCCTCGCTACCTCAATTTTTCTTCCCATTTGTGAATATGGTGCATCATGTCTTAGGTGCTAATATCACTTTCTTGTGAGCTTTGATTTTCTAGATGAAGATCAGTTCCTTATCTTCTTTATCATCATATTTCCTCATTGGGACCCACCTCTTGGATGCTTGAGAGGTTTCTTATATGTGTTGATATTTTTTTTCACTTCTTACAGGGTCCCCATCAGTTAATATGGGCGCATTATTGTAATTCTTTCCTGATTATTTCTCCTTAATATAATTTTGTTCTTTATAGCAAGTGTATCTCCTCGCTACTTTAGGTATTACTCACTCTGAATGAGATCATCCCTCTTATGCTCTACTGATGGACAATCTCTTTTTGTTGCTCCTCGAGGCATTAGTCTGGTGCTTTTGTTCATGTGATTTTAGTGTTGTCTAATAAATTCTGCCAACATGTAGATACTCGTGGCCATAACGACTTGTCCTCTATCACATGGTAACTTAAATATTGGCTCCAGAGTTTTTAGATAACTGTTTCCTTGGAATTCTCCCATCCACCTCTTCCTTTTCCTTTTCCCTCACATCCCTGTGTAGATGTGCATTAAGTTATTATTGAGGTGACTTTTCTCTTTTGTATTGTTATTTTGATATGGTCATGAGGACATCAGATTTTGTGACTTTTTTATTTGGTATTTCGATATGGTCATGCAAGTATTGAGTCACCCATATTCACTATTTCAATATGGTCAGGTAAATGTGGGATCCTTTCACTTTCTATTATGTTGTTTTGATATGGTCAGACATGTAGTGGGTTTACTTTCTTCTTTTGACTCCTTACTCACTACTTTGATATGGTCAGATGAGTATTGAGCCGTTCACATTTACTATTTTGATATGGTTAGGTAAATGTTGAACCTGTTTTGGTTGAGTGCTCGATAGAGTCCCTAGGAGGCATACCCACCACCCCTTCATTCATTATTTCCATATTTTGATATGGTTAGGTGAACATCAAGTTGTCTATATTTATTGTCTCGATATGGTCAGGTGAATGTCAGACTCTTTTCCTGATTGTCTTGTTATTTTGATATGATCATGAAGACATTAGATTTTCTGTTATTTGTTGTTTTGATATGATCAAGCAATTATTGAGTCACCCCCATTCACTATTTCTATATGGTCAGGTGAATGCGAGATCCTTCCACCTTCTATTCTACTATTTCGATATGGTCAGGTAGATAGTTGGTTTACTTTTTGCTCTTGCTCTTTATTCACTATTTCAATATTATCAGGTGAATATCGAGTCACCCTATTCACTGTTTCGATATGGTTAGGTGAATGCGAGATCCTTCCACCTACTATTTTGTTGTTTTGATATGGTCAGGAAGTTAGTTGATTTTACTTGACCCTTTTGCTCTTTGTTTCGTTGTTTCGATATGGTTAGGTGAACATTGAGTTGTCCACATTCACCATCTTGATATGATTAGGTGGATGTGAGACCCTTTACCTTTATTTTCTTCTCTAATCTGCCCTTACTATATGATAAGACATGTAGATGATCTACCCACCTTCCTTTCTTTGATGATTCTCAATGGGTCTTTATCTTACTTTGCTTATCACATTCGGTCAACACCAACATGTGCGATTCACTAGTTGTTCACCACCCCTATTAGTGGTCTGTTTATTGACCCTATTTTAACCCAAACCTTGGGTCAATGGGGGTTGACTTGGTCAAATTGACCAAGACAGACCCCAAGACCACTTCCATTGGATTCAGTGGATTAAACTAAGTCCGTTAAGCCCAGATCCAGGTATTGGGTCAACCTAGGTTGACCCAATTAGCCCAAATCCTCTCTCTTTTAATTCAAATCAATTCCAAACCTTTTCTTGGCTTAACCCCTTACCTATTTGGGCCTAATTGACCAAGTTGACCAAGACAACTCATGGCTTGGTAAACCAAAGCCTTGTTTGGTCAAATTTGACCTATTTAGGTCAAAATCTCTCCTTTTATTGCATTTAAATACTTCTTAATCATCCCTTGATGCAAACCATAGCCAAATAAACATATTTCCCTCCTAATCAAACCTAAAAATGATCTTAGACATCCATCATGAGCTTAGGGCTATAAATATAGATGTTAGGGTTACTTGAAAAGGACTTTTATATTATCTCTCTCTCCAAGCCCCCTAAGTCCGATAACTCTCGTGTGTGAGATCCCATAGCCTCCTTCCACCTTTCACAAGCTATTGTTATAACTCGAGCTTATGAGTTTCTATTTGTGATGATAACAAATATTATAGCTCACATCATATTATTGACTTATATTTGTAATATATTTTTATTTGTGTGTGTACTAACTTTTAAGGAATACCATGCACCATCAAATAAAGATTCAATGCTCAAGATTAAGTAAAATAGGTTATGTTGTAATAATTTTTGTAATATCATTAATGTATTTTTTATTTCTTGAGTTAAGTCCTGTAAAGATATATGCTTGCTTGGTGACCTTGCACACATACACTCAAGGAGAGTGAGATTGAGTCAAAACTAGAAGTTCAAGATTTGAACTAATCGTACTGAATGATTTATATCGTCCAAGATGATCAACTCATTGAACTGATCGTACTAGATGATTTTGAACGTCCAAGATGATTCATTATGATCTTGGAAAATAGCCGCTAATAATAATTTAGGCAAAATTTTAAGATTCAAATTTTATTATAATCATTCTAGATGATCTAGATCATCGTGGACGATCAATACTAATCATTCCTAAATTGATCATGTAATTTGGGGACTAATTATGGTTAAATTATTCAATCATATCATCTTGGATGATCAGTATATCATATTGGATGATGTTTCAGACATATTTGATTTTTCTAAATCATCCAAGATAAAATATCATAATTTTTCTTTTAATTGTCCAAGATGATCCACAATATCGTCCTAGATGATCTATATAAATTTCAGCTGATCGTCCAGGACTATCCTGATATTATCCTGGACTATCAGGTCAAATTCTACACATCATACTGGATGATCCTACAATCATTTAGGATGATATTTAGCACCAGAATTGAGTTTTTAGGGT
The DNA here is from genome assembly GCF_001605985.2 of Dendrobium catenatum. Taxonomy (NCBI): domain Eukaryota; kingdom Viridiplantae; phylum Streptophyta; class Magnoliopsida; order Asparagales; family Orchidaceae; genus Dendrobium; species Dendrobium catenatum. Next base: position 1,649,820 of record NW_021319800.1, on the reverse strand, counting down.
TTTCTGAAGCCCTCTTTTTAAGCACATTATACGGGATGATCATTAAATAGCCATGGATAATCTTTACCGCCAAGATTGATTTTTAGGGTTTTTTAAAGCCCTATATTTAAGCTTTTGTCAAGGCACTTGGTAAATGTCTTTGACAACCATTGTAGCTTTGTTATTCAGGAGAAAACTTTAGAAGAGAACTTGAAAGGGAGAGAGGAAAGGGTGGAGTTTGAGAGAGGGAGAAGATCCTTGGAGGGGGTTGTGGACCTCCGAAAGAGCACTGCGCGAACGGGTCAATTGGAAGGGAAATAGCCTCGGTTCGCCGGAGTTTTCACCACCGACGAGCTTGGGATGTCGGTCTAGGTCGGGAAAGATCAAGGAGGGTGGTGGGAGTGCTCTCGCAAAGTTTCAGAGCCTAAGGAGGTCTCTAGATCGAGCAAGAGCAAAAAGATCCATAATTGGACAAATTTTTTAGTATTTAAAGCCCCTAGACCTAAGGTGGACGGTTGGGATTCGATCTCTAATTAATTAGGAGGGAAACCAGGCTAATTAGACCGTGGTTTGAATTTAAAAATGCTTATAGGCTTTTATTTTCAATAAAGAGGCCTTAAATCCACTTAAATAGGTCATTATGACCTATTTAAGACTCGGGTTGACCAAGTCAATGGTCAACTTGGTCAACCCAGTCAAATAAGTCAAAGGGGAAAAGTTATTGGGCCATGAAATGGATTCGATTTGATTTGGATTCGAATTAGGTTTTTAATGGGCCTAATGGGTCAACTTTGACCCATTAAGACTTGGGTTGACCAAGTCAAAGGTTGACTTGGTCAACTCAGTCCACAATGCCCATGTCTAGGCAAAATCGAGATCAATAAATGGACCCCTAACAGGAGTGGAGAATAACTAGTGAACCGCTCGTGTTGGCATTAACCGACTAAGCCACATAAAGAAGTGTGAGGAGTACAAGAGTGTCAGGGGTACCAACAAAGGTGAAAGAAGGTAGGAAACTCTTCTCCTGGCCTTACCCTACAGCGAGGGTAGAGCCTAAGAGAGAGTGAAAAGCAGCAGTACACATGCAAGGTGTCACCAAAATGATGAACCAGTAGTGTGGTCTTCTCATGGCCTTACCCTTTGACAAGGATAGAGCCAAGGATAGAACCAACGATAAAGATCACCTATAGAGGTGAAAATAAGATAAAGAAGTTCTCCCATAGCCTTGCCCTATAGTGAGGGCAGATCAAAAAGGATAATCAACAGTAAAGGTCACCACGAGGGTGAAAAAGTAAGGGGGTCTCTCCTTGACTTGCCCCATGGCGAGGGCAGAGCTAAAGAGAGAACCAAAAGTAAGGATCACCACAAGGGTGAAAAAGGTAAAGAGATTCTCCTCTGGCCTTACCCTGTAGCAAGGGTAGAGCCAAGAGAAGAACCAAAAGTAAGGTAGTAAGAGTATACCGACTATCTGTCTGTCTATATCGAATCAGCAGAATAGAAGGTGAAAGGGTCCCATATCCTCCTGCCCATCTCATAGCAGTGGATTGGGGTGACTCAATATTTGCCTGACCAAGTCGGGTCAGTAAACAAATGAATCACAAGACCTGGTGTCCGCCTAATCTGAACAAGACACTCAGGGAAAAGGGTGGCGAGGAGTTTCTGCCAGGTGCTCTGTCAGGCCCTCTCTACCAAGTAGGTCAAATCAGCTTCCTGTCTGTTCATTTCAAACAACAGGATAGAAGGTGAAAAAGATCCCGCCCCTCCTGTTCATCTCAGAACAGTGGATTGGGGTGACTCAATATTTGTTTGACCAACTCAAGGCGGCAAATAAAGCAAGTCACGAAGTCTGATGCCTGTTTGATCAGAACAGGACACTCAGAGAAAAAGGCAAGGAGTTCCTGCCAGGTGCTCTGTCAGGCCCTCTCTACCAAGTACGACCAACTACCTGCCCGACCGTATTTGGACAGCAGTGTAGGAGGTGAAAAGGATCCCGCCCCTCTTGATCCTTTCGGAACAGTGGACTGGGGTGATTCGATACATCTGCCTGACCTTAGTAAAAGTAAAGAAGACATGAAGTAGAAGTCTACGTAGTCTTTTACAGGACATCCAGAGTAAAAAGTCGTTGAGGATAGCCTCCTAGGGACTCTGTCGGGCTCACTCAACTGGGTAAGGTAAGACCGACCACCTGTCTGGCGCTATCTGGGCAGTAGGGTGGAAGGTGAAAAGGATCGCACCCCTCTTGTTCCTTTCGAAACAGTGGATTGGGGTGGCCACTACTTCTGCCTGACCTCAGCAAGAAGCTCATGAACCACGAAGTGGAATCCTGCTTGGTCTTTTACAGTACATCGGAGTAAAGGGGTGTTGAGGAATTGCGCCTCCCAGGGACTCTGTCGGGCTCACTCAACGGTAAGGTAAAACCAACTACAAGGCTGACCGCATCTGGATAGCAGATAGAAGGTGAAAAGGATCCCGCCCCTTCTGCTCCTTCCGGAGCAGTGGATTGAGGTGGCCACTACTTCTGCCTGACCTCAACAAGAAGCTCATGAACCACGAGGTGAAAGCTTGCTTAGTCTTTTACAGGACATCCGAGTAAAGGGGTGTTGAGGAATTGCGCCTCCTAGGGACTCTATCAGGCTCACTCAACGGTATGGTAAAACCAACTACCAGGCTGACCGCATCTAGACAGCGGGCAGAAGGTGAAAAGGATCCCACCCCTCTTGCTCCTTCCGGAGCAGTGGATTGGGGTGGCCACTACTTCTGCTTGACCTCAGCAAGAAGCTCATGAACCATGAGGTGGAAGCCTGCTTAGTCTTTTACAGGACATCCGAGGTAAAAGGAGTGGTAAGGGCCACCTTCCAAGTGCTCTGGCAAGGCTCCACTTTAACCAAGTAAGCTTCAATATTTGCTCCACCAGCTCGGTCTTGCAAATGAAGAAGGGCTCAATACCCACTCAGTCATTTCAACTGAGTGAATAAAGAGTCAAGTTCTGATGCCTGCCTGATCAAAACAGGACAATTAGAGTGACGATGAGTACCTGTCAGGTGCTCTATCAGGTCATCTCTACCAAGTAAGACCAACTACCTGTCTGTTCATTTCAAACAGCAGGATAGGAGGTAAAAGTCACCTCAACATCAACCTGACACGTATCGGTGTAGGGATGTGAGGGAGAAAGAAGTAAGTCAATGGGATAATTTTAAGGGTAGAGCCACCTAGGGAACCCCTTTTGGCGCTCTGGTAACCACATGATAGAGGACAAATCGTTGTGGCCATGAGTATCAAGATGCTATCAGGATCTCCTAGGGAATTCTAACCCTACACAAAAGGGGAGGAAGTCATCAGAACGACATCTCCCAAGAAAGTTGGAAGTGATACACAGACAGTAAAGTGTGTAAAGAGGCGATCTCATTCCAAAGGAGTAAAAGGAACTCAAGTAGCGAGGGGGCACCTCTACTACAGAAAGTAGGATTATGCCTAGCAAAAGCTACCCTCAAGGGGGCTACAGTGGTAAACCCATACTAACTGATGGGGACCCTGTAAGAAGTAGAAATAGTATCAAAAACATCCAAAGGACCTCTCCAGCAGCTAGGAGTCGGATCTCAATGGAAAAATAAGTGTAAGAGGTTTGGAAGAGCTGACTCTCTACTAGAGAATCAAAGCTCAAAGAAAAGGTGATGGTAGTATCTAAGACATGATGCTCCATATCACCAAGTAGGAGAAAAAAGGTCAAAGTAGCGAAGGAGACCCTCTCCACTAAGGCCAATAACTCTGAGTAAGCAAAATCTCATAGTGGTAACACCCACCCAAACTAGTGGGATCCTATGGGAAGTGAAAGTGGCCTCAACTCATTCATAAGACTAATCCGGCGACTGAGCCTAGTGTATGAATGGTAGGATAGGTCATGAAAAAGAGTATGAGAACTGATCTTCTGCTAGAAGCTCAAAGTTCTCAGAGTAGGGATGTTAATATCCGAGGCAAGGTATACTACATCACTACAAGAAAAGCAGCTCTTTGTAGTAAGGGGACACACTCACTATCTGAGAACAACAATCATAAATAGGATTGATAAAATATCAGAAGGGTCATAGTGGTAACATCTACCCTAATTAAGTAGGACCCTGTGGGGAGTAAAAGCAATACTACCACCTTCATAGGGCTACTCTGGTAGCTCAGAGCAGTGTATGAATGGTGAGGTAGGTGCAAAAAGAAACTAAGGAGCCGTTCCTCTATTAGAAAATCAGGACTCCTAAGGGTGATGCTAACATCTATGGGCAGATGTACTACATCACAACTGAGGGAATAATCTGAGGTGACAGGAGAGCACATCTGCCACCTAGTATAATAATCATGAGTAAAATCAATGATCAATAAAAAGTCACAGTGGTAACACCTACCCTATTCGGGTAGGACCCTGTGCCAAGTAAAAGTGACACTACCACATTCATAGGACTACTATAGCAGCTCAGAACAGTGCATGAATGGGAGGTAGACTGCCAAAAATGAGCAGCAGGGGATTGGTCCTTCCTCAGAAAGACCCAAAGCCACAAAGTAGTGGCGTTGACATTTAGGTTATGATGTATCACATCACTAGCAAATAAAATTATTTGAATCATAAATATTTATAACCAATTAAATGTCGAATCAACCTTGAAGAAATCATCAAAATGTTTCAAAGAAGGAGAAAGAGAAATTTTAGGGAATTTGGGCTCTTAGAGAGTTTTACCGGGTTCCTCCTATGACAAGGGCAACCGATTTTGCTCTATTAAGAGCTTTCCTCTTTTTATTCACATATATATTTTTGAATGAGGATAGTGAATGATTTTGATAACCCAGATCATGTTCGCCACATGAATAAAACTGTGGCATTTGTGCTCTTAGAGAGTTTTACCGGGGTCCTCCTATGACAAGGGCAACCGGGTTTTGCTCTACTAATAGTTTCCTTCTTTTATCACATATAATTTTTTTTATGAGGATTGTGAATGATTTTGATAACCCAGATCATGTTCGTCACATGAACAAAACTGAGAAATTTGTGCTCTCAGAGAGTTTTACCGGGTTCCTCCTGTAACAAGGGCAACCGGGTTTTGCTCTACTAAGAGCTCCCATCTTTTATCATATATAATTTTTTTTTAGATAGGGGTAGTGAATGGTTTTGATAACCCAGACCATGTTCACCACATGAACAAAACTGGGGACCACAATCATAACAAAATTGATATAAAAATCAAAATTAGGATAAAGAATCAACATTGTCACTCCTAACTAATATAGGAGGGTATGGACCCAGTATCCTACCTCTAGAGAGTCTAAACTAATAATTTTGATATCCCCGATCACATTCAACTCATATGAATGGACTGAGGGCTACAACTATCAGAGCAGGAATGACAGGAGGAAGAGAATCTCATAGGGATAATGGATCACTATCACCTCACTTGACTAACATGGGTGGGTATGAACCCAGTATCCTCTTTCAAAAGAGTCTAATATAAAAAGACTACGACATCCCCGATCAGATTCAACTCATGTGAATGGACTGGAGTTTCAACTATCAGAGTATGACTGACAAGAAGAAGCAATTCACTTTCTAATAAAGGATCAACATCATCGATCCTAACAAATATGGGAGGGTGTGGACCGAGTCAAAAGTAATAAATGAGCACATATCCTAAAGGAGTTTAGTACTTAACTCCCTCTAATCTTAAAAAGAACCTCAATTTAAATTTACTAAGTCAGATCAAATTCTATACTAGCTAAATCATGACATCTCACTTATATGAGTATTTTTCTCTCTTGAATTTAAATCTAATTCAAAAAAAAAAATTAAATTAAAAAAAGAAATTTAATTTTCTTAATTTCTTGTATGAGAGTATACTCTATATCTTATAAGATATCAATGTATAATGATGATTTCAAAATCATAATTTTCAGACTCAAGTATCAAAATATCAAAAGGATATAGATTTTCTGAGATTTAGAGATTTACTAGAAAGGAAAGCCATTTACTTAACACTTTTGGGCTCTTTGAGCCACTTTATCAACTTTCATGTGTTTTGTACAAATTTTAATTGCTTGATACACTTTGTGTATCTTTCATTGTTGACGCTTTGCGCTTCTTTTCACTTTTTATAACTGGCATCCTTTTCCAAATCTCTAAAAGTAAACTATTTCTCAGTTGTAAGATCATCTTCCAAATACAAAAGAAGAAGACTTACTTCTCTTAAGTAAGGAAGAAGGATATACAAAACAAATCCTATCCTCTAAAAAGAATGAATAGCTTGATTAAGAAAATTATGAAGTTTTATTCATCAATATACTATAGTTACCTATGAGATAGAGAATCATAAGATAATAAAGAAAATTTTTACTTCTAAATCCAATTTCAATTTGAAAAAGATTTTAGTTCAAGAGAAAAAATCTCTCCACCCCTAGGATGAGATAGAGAGATCATACACTTTCATGAATCATCACTACAAAGCTAGTAAAGCTAGAAGAAGTAAGAGAGTCAATCATAACTGCAAATCATCATTTTTTTCTTGTATTGATTAATCATCAACATAAAGGAGAACAAGGTTCTTCAGCCCAAGTGCTGGAAGGGGATCTATCTTCCCTTTTGAGGTTACAATCATCATTTTTTTAACATATTTTTCTAGTACAATTAGAAGCAAAAAGAAAATGTGCTCATCTAGCACTACAATAGAAGAAAAAAAAATAAAACAAGTGCTGACAAAGAAGCTGGAGTGGCAACTGTCAACTTGGCATTGGGAGGCTTCCTCTCAACTACATCTGAACTCTGTACAGCTTACTTAATCATATGCTATGTCTTCTTGGAGAGTGCTAGCTGCCACTCTCCCTTAGAACTGTGGAGTGATCTGCCACTACTGTTCTAACTGTAACTCTGACTGTCGCTGTGGCTGGAACTGTGGTTAGGACTGTGGCTGGGACTGGAGATCATTTGAACTGCATGAGTAGCCTTGTCCAAAGGCCGTGCCAAATCACTATCCTGGAGATGGATCTTCCTAGCGACCATCTGAGTCTGTAAGTGCAAGACTGTGGTGTCCGTAGCTACTGATCTCGAAGACCCTCCTGCCTCGGGGTCTTCCTGCTCATCCTGGTCCTCGGGCTCTCTCTGCTCATCTGAGTGACCTCGACGGGTAGTCTCATAGACCTGGTGTACTAGTACATCCTCATCTGACTCATCCTTGAATGATTCATCCTCTAAAAAGATCCGACTGAGTGCCTCTATGTAGGGACTCATAGGGGAAGTGATCCTATGAGTGTTGGGAGCTAAAGGTTTCTCAACTCAATCCAGTGACCCAACAGGAGTAACTATTGCATCCTTATCACAAGTCATTGGGACCGCTTCAGACCCAGCATACCGCTTCAGACCCGGTAGTAACTATTGCCTGCTGCATTACCTCTGCCAACTACACTGTCTCATCTAGTCAAGCTGCCTCGACTAACTGTACTGACTGTATTAGCCTGACTGGTCGTATTGTCTCCATTGACTGTACTGGCTTGACTAGTCGTACTGTCTCCACCGACTGTACTGGCTCAGCAAGGGTGTCCGCCTGTCGACATCTCCAAACTCGTCTACTGCGACGGGGCTCTGTACGGGTAACTGGCTGCTCTGGGGCTACCACTACTGAACTGACCTGAGACCGGGCAGGCTCCTGCTGCTGTCTCCATCCTCGACGATGTGGACGTCGTCCTACTATAGGAGTAACTACTGGCGGCCTAACTAATGGAACTGTATATGTCAGCTGCTGAGGTGTTTGTCCTCTCTACCATCTGTAAAGTCGTCTTGCAGTCTGTCGTCTCACTAGAAGGTAGTCTGAGAGATCTATCGGAGTAACCTCTCTCAACTAATAGGCTCTCTGCTACGAGCTAGGCGGACGATGTTTCGAATCTCTGAGAGAGGGCTCAAACACTATCATCCCTGGGGACCCTAGCCTGGGGTAAAGTAGTAGTAACAGGAGGGGCCGCCGCAATGCGGGTAACATTTTTCTCATCTCTACTATGTGTTAGTAAAGAGAAGCGTCCTCCTTGGATCGCCTCTAACTCATGAGCTACTATCACCTTTGGGGTAGGTGCAATTGCAATTAGTCATGGTCTCCGCTGCTTGGGAGCCACCATCCTCTGAACTAGCTCCTGGTGAGCTATCGTATCAACCATATGCTGCCTCTCTGTCTCGGACGCAGCTAAACGCAACCTCATATTCTTATTCCTCCGAGTCCTTCTCCCAAGGCCGGAGGTGGAGATGGAAGGGACATCTGAACCCACTGCTTGGGTGGCAGGGGGAACAGGGACAACCGGAAGTGCCGGGGTCTGCCCGGCAATCTCGGAGTGAGAAAGCCGAGCAAAAATAGAATCCCAGCCAGAAGAGGGTGAAGGCACCTCGGTCTGGGCACCCCTCTTCCTAGTGGAAGCGGGAGGGGAAACCCGAACGCAAGGTACTTCCACCGGAACAGCTGGAGTAACAACAGCAGCAGGCTGCCGGCGCTGAGGGGCCGGAGCAACCTGTGCAACAGGAGCGACAGGCGCAGCTCATTTGACCGCTGCACGAATAGGGGGAACAAAAGCAACAGGCTGCCGGCGCTGAGGGGCCAGACCAACCTGTGCAGCATGAGCGACAGGCACTGGACGCCTAATCGCCAGACGAACAACTGGAACAGGATGTGGCTTAGGCACTGGTCACCTAGCCACAGCGTGCACTGGCTGCGCAACGAGCAGGTGCCCGGGCTGTCTGCCGAGCAGCTGGTCATCCGAAAGGTCTCATGGCTGCGTGTCCTCTCCTCTGAGGAGGAGAGAATGAAGCAGCCTCCGCCGGGATCGGCCCTCCAAGAGTGACGAAGGCCGAGTCAGTGAAGGAACCAAAAGTGATCCCTCTAGCTGGCGGACTAGCAAGCAGGGACTCAGGGAGAGTCACCCGCGTGTCCGAATCGAAAGGAAAGATAACGGAAGGTACGAAGGAAGCCATGACACTGCTGCCAAGAAAAGAAAGTGAAAAGAATTAGTTAGAATCAAAATCAAGAAACAGTGAAGAATTTGATAGAGATTTGATAAAGGTAGATAGGAATTGATAGGGAAGGAAATAGCCTATAAGGCTGGAAAGAAGTAGAGTAGAGGGAACCCTAGCTATAGGAAAAAGAACCCTAGCTAAGGAAAGACCCTAACTAAGAGTGGGACGGACCTAATCTAAGGACTACCAATCCCGGAGTACACACAAGAAATGATAATATAGAATTCAAAGATGGAGAGAGAAACTGGTCCCACCGTAGTTGCCAGAAACCTGTGGACCTCCGAAAGAGCACCGGGCGAACAGGTCAATTGGAAGGGAAATAGCCTCGGTTCGCCATAGTTTTCACCGCCGGAGAGCTTGGGACGTCGGGTCTAGGTTGAGAAAGATCAAGGAGGGTGGTGGGAGTGCTCTCGCAAAGTTTCAGAGCCTGAGGTCTCTAGATCGAGCAAGAGCAAAAGATTCAAAATTGGACAAAATTTTTAGTATTTAAAGCCCCTAGACCTAAGGTGGACGGTTGGGATTCGATCTCTGATTAATTAGGAGGGAAACCAGGCTAATTAGGCCGTGGTTTGAATTTAAAAATGCTTGGAGGCTTTTATTTGTAATGAAGAGGCCTTAAATCCACTTAAATAGGTCATTATGACCTATTTAAGACTCAGGTTGACCAAGTCAATGGTCAACCTGGTCAACCCAATCAAATAGGTCAAAGGGGAAGAGTTATTGGGCCATGAAACGGATTCGATTTGATTTGGATTCAAATTAGATTCTTAATGGGCCTAATGGGTTAATTTTGACCCATTAAGACTTGGGTTGACCAAGTCAAAGGTTGACTTGGTCAACTCAGTCCACCATGCCCATGTCTAGGCAAAATCGAGGTTAACAGGGGTTTCAAGGGAGTGTGGAGGGGATTTCACACAGTTGGTCTGACAAGCTTGCACCTTAGTACCATCAGATTCAAGGTTTGTCTTGAGGAAAGTTTTGGGAAGAAGAAGATCTCTTTGATGTCAAAGGACCTAGCTACTCTGCCGTACTAGAAAAGGTGGAAGTGATTTTGCAAGGGCTTCTCCTCTTAGCTGTAAGGGCTAAAAGAGAGTCACTAAAGGTTTAGTACAATACTCGGATGGTGCCTCCAAGGAGTGGATGTAGGTCAGGTTGGACCGAACCACTATAAATATGGTTTATTTTTTCTGATTATTTTCCACACTTTATTTTTATTATGATTATCTGCTTTGGTAAAATCTCTGATTAATCTTTATATTATTGGTTTAATATGTTTATACTATAAGTTATAATTTTTTTAGTTAAATAAATTTTAAATATCCGATTCATCCCTTATCTTGGTTAGCTTCGTAATAGTTCATAAGGGTTTAACAACCCTAACAAATTTTCAGCTATTCCCACCGGTCAAACCTCACAGGCGATGTGATTCTGACGAACTAAGCCTAGATCCGACCAAGGCTTCCTCAGCTCGATCTATAGCTTGCCAAACCTCAAGTTCAACAGGAGAAATATTTGTGGACAGTCTACAAGCTCAACCGAATTCAAATCTCAAAGATCGAATAGTGAGACTTTCTAAAACTCTAGCCCTAGGTCAGTACACATATGGTTAAATAACTTTATTAAAAGCGCTTTTCAAACTGCAAAAACACCTCCCCATGATTTTTTTTTTCATCCATAGAACATAAGTTTAAAATTTCATCAACATCGACTAAGTCGATCGAGAGAACGAGGTGTTTTCTTAGATTAGGGTTTGGGTTACGTAGCCTCAACATTACGTAAGATCTGAACCGTTGATCGTTATCTTACGATCAATGGTTCAGATCTAGCTGTTCCTCAGCATTTTTTCAACGGCGGCTTTGATCCCATGGCTAACACCTTCGTCCGACGTGATCTCCACAGTTGATTCAAAACTGTGCTGGATCAGACGGTCCCGCACCTCGGCTAACGGGGTTAAGTCCAGTATAAAAATTAAAAATTTTATAAAAGATTGCTTTAAAAAGCTGTAAAAAAGATGTCCCAAATGAAGTCTAAGGCTACTTCTTAAATCAGATGTCTTTTATAAAAATTAAAAATTTTGTACTAGAAATCTGCTTTAAGAAGCAGTAAGAAAGCCTTCCCAAACAAAGCCAAAGATAATTTTCTTATTATTTTTTAAAGTAGTTTTCTAGTAAATAAATTTTTAATTCAAAAAATTTATGCTCTAGAAAGCTGCTTTAGAAAGCAGTAAAAAACAAACTCAAATAAAGTGTAAATGACATTAATAGGATGGTGTTAAATGCTAGCATTTGTGTTGTGAATATACAACATTAATGTAAAGCATTAATCAAATAAGAAATAATTGACATGAGAATGATGTGAGGTCTTAGGATTTGTTTGAGATAGTTTTTTGCCACCAATTTTTCACTGCTTTTAAGAAATTTTTATAACAAAAAACTACTTTAGAAAACCATAAGAAAATTATATCAAACGAACCCTTAAGAAATAATGTAGGCTTTATTTTCTTTGGGACTATTGGTGTAATGGAAAATCATCTGGTGGATTAAATTGCTCATGTGCCTCTCTCCAACTGGCCCTATGTTGTTCCTCTGTTAGTAAATTAATTGTTGGGAGGAGTTGGTGTCTCCCATGCTTCTTACCTTCGGCTATTACTGATGAGATTCTCAGGGTTAATATTCATGAGCAAGATTCTAAATGCCTTTTATGGGGTAACTTAGCTAATGCTAAATTTAGGGAATTCCTCACGAAATTCTACAAACTTCTACCTGTTTGCATTGGTCTAAATTTCTTTGGCATAAGGGCCATGTATTGAGATACACGGTTTTCAGCTGGTTGGCTTTAGTGGGAGGCCTGAAAACTTCTATGGAGCTCAATAAGCGTAATATTTTGGTGGACTTAACATGCTCTTTGTGCCATTCCTACAATGAAAGCTCTATGCATCTCTTTTTTGAACGCTCTTACACTCATAGCATTATCACCTCTTTAATACATGCATGCTCTTCTATTCTGCTTAGGCCTAACTTGTTGTAGTTGTTTGATTGGGTTGATGAATGTCCCACCTCTTCTTCACAATCAAAAAGATTTTATTACCTCATAATTTGCTGTATGAGTTACCATGTGTTGAAGGAAAGAAACGAGAAGAGGATTGCTCAATCTGCTTCTAGTCATTCTATGATCTCCCTTAAAATAAAAAAAATAGTTTTTTCTAAAGTTTACAAATGGAAGGAAGGGAATATATTGCTGGATCTATTATAAGGGTATGTTTTTTCGGTTACAAACCTAACCGTTGTTCTCTGTCACTGAATTTTGGGACTTGGATCACTTCCACTTGCTACCGTGTTGGCTATTGGATTTCTGGTTTTCGTTTTTGGCAGGCTCTAGACGGTTTTTGTAATTTTTGGGGGGCAATGATGCTAGATTGCTTTTGCTACCCCCTGGACGGTGGTCTTTTGCAACCTGATTTCTTCTTGATGGCAGTCCTCGCAATCGGGGGAGTTGTGCTTCATCTGGCTATCACAATATGTTTTTTTCCTGAGCCCTCTCATTGCAAATCTTTTATTTTATGTTATTCTTTTTGTCATGTGTATTTTGGTGCGGAAAGGTGCTGTCTTGTTTTTGGTCTTTAGGGATTTTTTCTCCCCTAATTCTTACCCTTTATATCTTTCTTTTTACACATTAACTAGTTTTCTTTAATGAGGTTATGCACTTAACTTTCAAAAAAAAAAAAAAAAAAAAAAAAAAAAAAAATCTTGAGGTCCAGATATTGTAATTGGGCTGGGCTGTAAGAAAGGTCATTTGAAGTACTTGGAAATTTTATCGGCCCGCAGTTGTTCCCTGCCGGCATATGAAACAGATATTTACATAAAATGAACTAAAGGAATAGGTCAAGACGGACGAAGGCAACCAATCGAGGCGTCGTCGTCCCTACCCGGCAAAACCCCCCATTTCTTCTCTATATCTCTCTACTACCCTTCCACACTCCATACCGTCGAACACAAATCGCCGCGGGTCCATCGGCCGACCTCATCTCCTTCTCTGGCTTCGGCGGTGGAAAGAAGAAAAAAAAAGGTAGTGGCGTAATCGCCGGCGGCAAAGAAGAACAGCGTTCGTTGCTCGTGGAGACGATGCGATCGGATGAGGAGGAGGAAGAGGAGGTCGGGTTGGAGTTTGAGAAGCGTGGAGGTTGATTATGGGTCTGCAAATGGCATGGCAGCAGTGCGTTTCTGAGAGACGGAGGCCGCCGCTGGGACTCAAAAACCTCGGCAACTCTTGTTACCTCAATAGCGTCCTACAGTGTTTAACCTACACTCCTCCCCTCGCTCAATTTTGCCTTTCTTCCGAGCACTCTTCTCTCTGTACCGTATCTCCTCTTCCTCTAGTGATCCATTTCTTCTGTTTTTTTTTCGCTTTCCTGTTTATTCTTTGTCGGATTTTTGGCAGGCAAGAGGCTGTTTGCGAATAAGAAGAAGGAGTGTCCCTTCTGCATACTCGAGCGGCAGATCGCTCGTTCGCTGAAACTGGACGGCCACCTCGATGCCCCTTCGAAGATCCAGAAATGCCTAAACGTCTTTTCGGAGCATTTCCGATGGGGCAGGCAAGAGGACGCACATGAATTTCTTCGATATGTCATTGATGCCTGCCATAATACCTGCCTTAAGATACTCAAGAGGCGTTCTACCGCTTGCAATGGAAGCGCTATTAACGGCAATGATGGCACAGCAAAGAAGGATGAGGTGTCGGGAACGAGTACTATCATGAATCAAATCTTTGGGGGTTCCCTGCTCAGCCAATTGAAGTGCCTTTCTTGCAAAGGTGAGTCAAATAAGTCTGATGAAATAATGGATGTAAGTCTTGATCTCTATGAGAGCAACTCTCTCAGAGAAGCCCTTAGTAGATTCTTTCAAGCTGAGATTCTTGATGGTGGCAATAAGTATAGTTGCGAGAGGTAAGGGACGGAGTCTATTTCTTTCTATGCATTCTGTTAGATGAAGATTGGTAAGGTATGATGATTCATAATTATTTCTGATAGGTGTAAGAAACTATCTGTTGCCAAAAAGCAGCTGTTCATACTTCGAGCTCCGAATGTGCTTGTTATCCAGCTCAAGGTATTCTTTCTTTCTATCATTATGGTGCATTCTTTTTTGGTTTTCACTTATTGGCTATGCAATCTGAGTTTGTTTGCACCTTTAATCTTCAGAGGTTTGAGGGTGTTCATGGTGGAAAGATCAACCGTAGCATTGAATTTGAGGAGATGTTAGAGCTATCTAACTATATGTACAAATCTGCTCAGGTATGTTGCTTCAGTATGTTTTAGTAGCTTTGAGTGGTATGATTTGGTGAATTTCTACCTTAAAAACTTTTTTAAGTGCGTACTAATAGGAAACTTGATGATTTAGTGCATGAAACAATAGCAATAAGGAGACCTTTTTTAATTTTATTTAAGCTTCCTGAGTAAGATGATAAAGTTTGAAGAGAAGTACTATGGAGAGTTCTATATAAGAAAGGGGTTAATAATGCTTATATTAAAGTCATTAAGGATATGCATGCAGGTTTTGTTACTTGTGTTCAAACACAAGGTGGTTTGACCAAGTATTTTCCTATTTCAATTGGATTACATCAAGGATCAGCCTTAAGCCCATAACTTTTTTGCTTTAGTCATGGATGTTCTCACTATACATTTGTAAGAGGTTGTACCCTGATGTATGCTTTTTGCTGATGATATTCTTCTTGTTGATAAGACTAGAGAGGGAGTTGAGGGTAAACTTGATTTATGGAGGTCAACCTTAGAGTCTTGATCAAGTCATTAATAAGAGTACACATTTTAAATATCTGGGTCTATTTTTTAGAGTGATGGTGAAATAGATGGGGAGTAGAATTCATGTTGGATGGTTGAAGTGGAGGAATGCATCTTGTTGTGTGATAGAAAGTCTCTCTTAAACTTAAGGGAAATTCTATAAGATGGTAGTAAGACTTGCAATACTTTATGGTGCAGAATGTTGGCTATTAAAAGAGAAGCATAATATTAAGTTAAGTGCTGCAGAGATAAAAAAAAGTGCTGCAGAGATGAGGATGCTCAAGTGGATGAGTTTCTTTACTCTTAGAGACACGATATCAAATAAGCGTATATGTGAAAAGGTTGGAGTAGCAGTAGAAGATAAGATTAGAGTGCCGCCTTAGATGGGTTGGTCAGATAAAACGGTGGCCTTCCGATGACCCGGTTAGGAAAGTAGATCTATTAGATTTGACTTATATTAAGAAAGGTAGGGGTAGACCCTAAAAAGACTTGGTTATACAATATTAAAATTGACATTTATTTATTAGATTTAGATGAGAATTTGACTCTTAGCAGAACAAAACGGAGAAAAAGGATTCATGTAGCCGATCCCACATAGTGGGATAAATGCTTGTTGTTGTTGTTCAATATGATGATATTAAAACTTAGTTTTTAAAATATAACTTTCTTTTGCTGCTATTGATTAGCAGTAGAATTGAGATCATTCTATTTTGAAATGAATGACTTGTGAGGGCATTCTATTAGTAAAATACATAGAAGTTAGAATAGCTTCTCCCTAATGTCTTTGTAGAACTTGATTTTAAAAGAGTAGGTCTCCGGTAACTTCAAGGAGATGTCTATTTTTTACTCGATCACTCTATTTTGTCATGGAGTATCAAAGCATGAAGATTGATGAATAATACATTTTTTTTAAAGAATGATGATAATTTTTTATTGTAGTAAACCCTAACATTTTCGATTATATTAGCTGTAATGCTAAGGATGTATACAAAATCGCAAATCTCAGAATCAATATTCTTTAATATGGAAGGAAATATTCAATGATGGATGCTCTAAACACTGATAAGAATTCCAAATATCATCTTTGTTTGATTTAAAAAAAAGAAGAAGAAATAAACAAAGGACCACTATGTTTACTCTTATCTTCTTGAAAGTACAACCAATCTTTCACTCTAGCTTGCCTAATTATCTTTCCTATACCTAGTAAGCACAATGATCAACAAAGAAAAGAGCATGATCATTATGAGTCCTAGTTATTATATTAATGAACAACAGATTCATAGTAAGAGTAGGAACATGTAGCACATTTTGAACTATGAATGACGGAGAAATGATATTTTGTTCCTTGTTCTACAACTGTGATTAATGGAGCATTGTCATTCTTAATTTACTTACTGCTTGGACATGATTTGCAATTGAAAGGAACTCATTGAGTGTGTCATGTGGTTTGTTGCACTTGAGTTTATGAGCCATGTCTTAGAGAAAGACTTATTTGAGGCGCTAAAAACATAAAAATTAGAGGTTTATCATTTTGACCAAGAGACCATGATCTAGAATACTTTTTGAATGAGTTAAGAAAATTTCTTTGCCTTTCAATTTCCACTAGATTGAGTCTTCCTACCTTGCTATGACTACTTCTATGAATTTTATTCTCACTATTGGGGTAATGTGCCAATTCTTTTTGCTGAATTTCCCTGTATCTTCCACCACGACCCATGCCTTGAGGGCTCTCATGAAGTTTCCAATAGTTTTTTTTTCTTGTTACATTCCTTCTTTTTCTTATAGTTGCACCATGGGGGTTGTCTTCACAAAAGATTTTTGTCCCATCTTCTTAACATATTCAGTAACAATTAGACTTTCAAATTCAAATTTTCCTCCTTTTGTTCACTAATGGATTCTTCTAAATTTGATACTTATAACATGACAATTTTTTCTTAATATTTCGGTCCGCATATAGGAGAAGGCTTCATCAAGGGACTACATGGCTTCTTTTCCAAGTATTTGAACACAAGCTTGATTAAATTTCATTATTCGAGGGTACATGGAACTCAAAGATCCTTTCTCTTTCCACATATAATTTGAGAATTATTACTTCCTTACACATTTCATCTTGAAATTTTGATGGTAGTCTGACTCGGGCAAAAAACATTCATTATTTTGTAATATTTAATGATATAAGTTATCTCACTTTTGTTCAGAGCTTTATCTTGAATTTGTAAATGAAGGCAATATCTTTGATCTGATTAGGTCTATCTCATTGCCTTTCAAAATTTTCAATAGCTTTAGTTAGAAATATGTAAGGTCCACATATTCGTGGCAACATGGAGTCTGAAAGCCACCACATAATTGTGGTGTCTTCTTCATGCCATAGTATAAATTTTGGATCTTTAGGACTTGGAGGAACACTTGTCTAGTGGAAGATTTTCCCCTTTTCTGTCGTGGTCATCATAATCTATGACCACTTTATATAGTTTCTTCCGTTCAACCAGCACGAGTCCAATGGACTGTGGAGTTTTCCAATATTTTGCTGTCCGGATTCATGAAATCAATTTCTTTTGGGGTAGATTTGGAAATTTCAGACATGGTGGAAGAGGAAGAAGAAGAGGTAGAAAATTGGGTGTTTTTGGAGGTTTGAATGAGTATGGAGCATGTCAAAAACACATAGACTCTAATCAATTTTAGTACCATGAAGAAAACTAGATCTTTTATTATTATTATTTAATCAAATGGGTGTACCCATAACAATAAATCTAAATCTATTCTTGAAAAAAAAACATTATGGGAAGGTTTAATTATAACCATTAACCACAAATAAAAATCAATGTATATCTTCTTTATTTGGAATTCCTATAACACATATAGATCCTTTTTTGTAATAGGAAAACTATGCATTAGATTTCTAAATTAGTATATATTAGATCTTCAAGCAAGCATACTTCTTTCCTCCGATTACTCCTATCATTTGGTTCTTACACAAGTCCTAAATCAAGCCTTTGTTTTTGATATCCAGTCGAGGAAAACTTAAAACTTGAGGGAGAAATCTATCTCGACTGGAAAACTGAATTGCGAGATTTGTCTTCATCCTTGTATGTTTATGAGCTTTATTTGCCTTATGCTTTTAATTTTTATCAAGTATTTAAATTGTTGATAATGATTTGATGCATGGTATAGGTTATATATAATTATGTATTATTTATATGGGTACTAACTAACTAACTCTTTGTCTCTCTCTATCTCTATATCTCTCATTCTATGTATATATAGCCATCATTGCTTCAAAGCATATGAAGCTTAATTTTGAATCATTTAAAAAACAACTAAATATTTATTGTGTTTTGAATTGCATCTTCCCTGTGGTTTTGTTTTTTGGTCTAATAAAAATTGTGGAGGCATGCTTTTAAAAATTTTAATTTGTGATTATGTGATTTTATCCTAAGATTGCTTTGTAAGTACTTTTGCTAGATATAATTATTTTGACGTTTTGCTCTTTGGTCAAAGAAAAAGAAGATACTGTGAAGAATTTAAGGAGTCTTTCCTAAACTTGCTAGTAGGTGCTATTGACGACACAATAGCAGCTGGATAAAGCAGAGTTTTTGAAAGTTTTTGCTCAGACAGTTCGGTTTTTGGTGTAATAAAAAATTTGGGAAAAATTTGGTAAGGGGCCCAAATTTTTTATCACAAAATAAAAACTTTTCTAAGTAATAGAAAAGTCACAAAATAGACGAATAAACTAAAAACAACAACTTTTCTTCATAATATAAAAGACTTACAAACTTAGACACTTATAAATGACTCAAACAAAACAAACTCCTAAAGTTGCATTTCTTTGAGAAGAAGGATACAAGTGGAGTGGAACTTGTGGAGAGACGAAAAAGATTAGAAGCCGAGAAGAAGGGTGGAAAGAACTCGCAAGTCTCCCCAAGAGATAGAAGAAGAAGAAGTGGAAAAAGCTCACAAGCTTTTCCAAAATCCTCAGGTTTCTTTCCAAAAATCACATCATAAACTTACTTTTTAAAACATCCCAAAACAACTCTATATATACATGAGAGGGGAATACAAACAGCTCCAAAACATTAATTAAAAGCTAATAAAATTAGGGAATATGAAAAGCCAACAGCCCACTCATAATATCCCCAAAACTGCACAGGAACCCAAGCTCCACAAGCCCGAAAAAGCCCCCAACACCCACGGGAAGTAGCCCAGCCAGGAACCCGAAGAGGCAGCCGCAGAAACCAAAGAGGCCCGTACAAAACCGAGGCACCAAGGCACTGGAAAACACCCAGCACGGAAAACCAGCAGCCAACCGTGGAAACCAAGGAGCCAAGGCATGGAAACAACCAACTGTGGACACCAAGGAGCCAAGGCACGGAAATCCAAGAGCCAGCCGCAGGAAACCAAGGAGGCAGCCTTGGGAACCAAGGAGCCAAGGCACGGGAACCCAAGAACCATCCACGGGAAACGAATATACAAGGGGAAGAAGAAGAGACAAAATAATGAGCTACTAATAAATTAATAAATGATCTAAAAACATAGCTCATAATGAGCTAACTCTTAATTCAATGAACTAAAAATCAGCTCATAATGAGCTAAATTTTAGCCCAAAAATTAATGAGCTAGCAAGCTCAAGGGAAGCCAAAACCAAATTTTTTTGGGTTTGATTTTACCCCCCTTTGCCTACATCAAACTCCCCTTCTTGAGAACTCATCTCTCGATGAGTTAGCTTTGTTCTGAAGGCGTTGCATCAAGAGACACCAAGGCTTGAGATTGCTCAATTGACACCAAAACTCAAATGACAACATGACTCAAAACAAAACTTACATGATGACTAACGTGACATCAAGACACACACGACTCATAAAACTAGGACTTCCTAACTTGCTCAGATACTAAATTGGTGTAATAAAAAATTTAGGAAGGGCCCAAATTTTTGATCACAAAATAAAAACTTTTCTAAGTAATAGAAAAAACACAAAAGGACACAAAATAGACGAATAAACTAAAAACAATAACTTTTCTTCATAATATAAAAGACTTACAATTTTAGACACTTACAAATGACTCAAACAAAATAAACTCCTAAAGTTGCATTTCTTTGAGAAGAAGGATACAGGTGGAGTGGAACTTGCGGAGAGACGAAAAAGATTAGAAGCCGAGAAGAAGAGTGGGAAGAACTCTCAAGTCTCCCCAAGAGATAGAAGAAGAAGAAGTGGACAAAGCTCTTAAGCTTTTCCAAAAACCCTCAGGTTTCTTTCCAAAAATCACATCATAAACTTACTTTTTAAAACATCAAAAAACAACTCTATATATAAACATGAGAGGGGAATACAAAAAGCCCCAAAACATTAATTAAAAGCTAATAAAATTAGGGAATATGAAAAGTCATCAGCCCACTCATAATATCCCCAAAATTGCACAGGAGCCCAAGCTCCACAAGCCACGGAAAAGCCCCCAACACGCACGGGATGCAGCCCAGCCAGGAACCCAAAGAGGCAACCGTAGAAACCAAAGAGGCAACCGTAGAAACCAAAGAGGCCCGCACAGAACCG
This sequence comes from Dendrobium catenatum, assembly GCF_001605985.2. Taxonomy (NCBI): domain Eukaryota; kingdom Viridiplantae; phylum Streptophyta; class Magnoliopsida; order Asparagales; family Orchidaceae; genus Dendrobium; species Dendrobium catenatum. Next base: position 1,629,485 of record NW_021319800.1, on the reverse strand, counting down.
AGGCACCAAGGCATGGGAAAACCACCCAGCACGGAAAACCAGCAGCAAACCGTGGAAACCAAGGAGGCAAGACACGGAAACAGCCAACCGTGGACACCAAGGAGCCAAGGCACGGAAATCCAAGAGCCAGCCGCAGGAAACCAAGGAGGCAGCCGTGGGAACCAAGGAGCCAAGGCACGGGAACCCAATAATCATCAACGAGAAACGAATAGACAAGGGGAAGAAGAAGTGACAAAATAATGAGCTACTAATAAATTAATAAATGATCTAAAAACATAGTTCATAATGAGCTAACTCTTAGTTCAATGAACTAAAAACCAGCTCATAATGAGCTAAATCTTAGCTAAAAAATTAATGAGCTAGCAAGCTCAAGGGAAGTCAAAACCAAATTTTTTTGGGTTTGATTTGACCCCCCTTTGCCTACATCAGTTTTTATTCATTTTATTCAGGTCAGATAATATAATTAGGTTTGTTTATAGTTGCTTTCTTCTTTGTAAACCCTCAAAAGTGTGACTTTGTTCTTCCTTTGAGTGGTTTTTTTAACGGTTATTCTTAACCTTGCCATTTCCTGCCTCAAATCTTCCTCATCTCTTCATTGTCTTGCACCATTTGGTTCGATATATTTGAATTGATATACTTTCTCATTGTGGGAAAATGTGGTGATGGCTGAGAAGATGTCGTATTTCTTATGATTGTAGAAAAGTTAGACTGTCTTGAAAGTAGCATGAATTCATTCATGAATAAGATGTGTTGATGAAGTGATCAATCTTGAAGAACCAAGAGATTAAATCTTGAGCCAGAAGCAATAAGTTCTAGTTAAGATTGATGATCGAAAGAATACATCTATGGAAATTATCAACATTTATAAAGAAGTATATTTTGAGGAGAACACAAAAGAAGATTTTTAGAAGGAAATAAAGGCAATTCAATGGTGATGATTGAAAATCATAAAAAGGACGGATTATGGAGAACTGCAATTGTCATCTTGAATTTGTGATTTAGATTGAACATCTTAAGGAGAAATAGCAGGATCAGAACCAAACAATGATAATGAAGTAAAAAATTATATGGTTGTTCGTGTATATAGGATGATCAAAATCTACAAAGATGTGAAGGTGAAAATTAATATTGTTCAGTAATTTAAAGTCTTGTCATCAAGTCGAACTTTTGTTAAATCAACAAGATTCACTGCAAAACATGTAACACTTGGAGATGAACATAAAAATTCTTGGCCTTAGAGATGTACGGCACATTCCTCTTTTCAAAACCTGACCTTTTGTTTTCCTATTTGAATGATGAAGAATCCGGAAATGTAGTCAAAGAATTTATGGTTTTTTTTTTTTAAAGCTACTATAGCATGACACTGTTCACGTACATTGTTGATCTATGTATTGTTCATGGATGCTTTTAGTGCTCCACTATGTGGAGGAGAAAATGTCATGTTGGATAATTGTTGCAAAAGTGTAAATTTACATATTTTATTAGATCTTTTGGGTCACAGCCAAGAAGAAATGAAAATTTTTCATTTTTACATAATAGATGCAAAACAGATCGAGTACTCTTCCCAAGCATAATGCGTGATTTAGATTAAGCATATTAAGTAGAAGTTGTTTTCCATCAAAATTAAATTGAAATAAAAACCTTTTATAGTTCATGTGGAACATGACCTATAGCCATAAAGAATAACTGAAGACAAAATTGACTTCGTTCAGAAACTTGGAGTCTAGTTATCTAGCGGCACTTTTATTCAGTCAAGAAGAATCACTGGATGGGAGGTCATCTCTTAGAGATTAAGAAGCAAAAAATTGTCTTAGAATTATCAAAGGTTGACGTATCTTAAACAGGCTGTTGAATCCTTGTTTTGAAAGTAGAATTCTTGGTTTGCTAGCTTTGAGGAATGAGGACGAAAAAGAAGATATGGTTCAGAATTTAGGGACTTTTCTTGACGTAGTCTAGCATGAGCTCTCGGACATGGTAGCTTCCTTGGTATTGTTAATGGGATACTTTAGCATGTTGCACCGTTCATGGTGGTGTATCAATCTGATAATTTCTTTAAAATTTATTTGGCTTAGATTTGTTTTGATTTTATTTTCTTTTCATTATGCTCGCTTTCTATCCACAATTGAAATTCATTAGGATAAGTTTTATGTTCTATAAAAATTCTGTATCTAAATAGGTTTTGAGTTGTAGCTCTCTTCATGAAATGCTAGAATTTGCAAGTCTTTATACATGGGGTGATTTCAAAATCGTACACCATCCAACACCAGGAAGAAAGACTCGCAAATTCTGGGAAGAGAGCTACAACTCTAAAAAAATTCTTTTTCTTAGTATAAGGTGTACCTTATTAGTGTGAGATTAATATATCTATAAATCCCAAAATCCTACACCTTCCAACACCAAATCCTTTTTTCTTAGTTTCTTTTCATCTATTTTTTTACTCAAATTACTTATATTATTTTCATGCGAATACAGGAGTCAGAGCCCAAGTACAATCTTTTTGGGAGCATCGTGCACTCAGGGTATTCACCTGAATCAGGGCATTATTATGCATATATCAAGGTATCAGCTCTTACAAACTTGATTTCCATTGGTTTTGAGCCATAAATTATGCTTAACTTTTTGTGCCCAATTAATTTCTTATAATTTTCTTTAGGATGCTTTTGGCCGGTGGTATTGCTGCAATGATGCTCAAGTTTCACTTTCAAGCAGCCAAGAGGTTTTGTCAGAAAAGGTATACATTCTGTTCTATTTGCGTTGCGATCAACATCAGAAATCTACCAAAGTTGGTTCACCTTGCAATGGAGTGAAGCCCACAGTTTCCAATCGAAGTAACACATTAACATGCCAGAACACTGCTGAAACTTCTAAATCATTAGCAACAGTGAATGTTTTTCCTGTGCCAAAGAATGGTAAAATATCTACTAATCATCAAGTCAAGCCCATTACTTTGAAGAATTTTGGAACTCCTAGATTGATCTCAAATGGTGATGCAAAGCTTGAGACATGTACTGATGGAATAAACAATGGTGCCAAACAATCTCCTACCATAGAAACGACTATCCTACAATCTGAAGTCCGTTTGGAGGAGCTAAAGAGTACAGATAATATAGATTATTCGTCTGTGGCTAGTAAGAGCTCTGCCATTGTGAAAAATCAGGGTACGCATAATTTATCAAATGGAAATGGAAGATGCAGATCACCGTTAAATAATCCACATGAGGACAATCCTAATTCTAATCTGCTGAATGGCAGAAAAGATCCTAGATTTGAGTGCTTATCTGGTATCGTGCTTGCTAATAGAAAAAACTCTATTATCTCCTCTAAACGAAAGTTGGAAGACAATGAGAAAGCGGATGATTTGATATCTTCCGCCAAAAAATCTTCTGTTTTGTCAAGCAACGACATGAAGCACTCTTCAGAGGAACTTCAGAAGTTTAAGGAAATGTGAGTTTGGGTCTTACCTTCTTTTAAAATAGGTTTTTTGGTTATAGTTATATAGTCTTTGCAATAGTATTTGAAAAGGTTCTTGTCTTCTTTAATTTGGTCGTTTACAAGCATGCTATCCTCTTTGTTTAGAAAGAATCTACTGGATTTATTATGCAATCTTAGAATAATAAAATTACCAGATCTGATTAGAATAGACTTCTTATATATGTACAATCCAATATTTTAGAACCATCTCATAAATGTTGTTTTCTATTTTGATTTATGCAGTCTTGCTTTAGAGGCACTTACAGCTCTTCGATCATGTGATTGGTTTGGTAAGGTGCATGATTTCATGCATGCGAGGAAAAAGTCATGCATACAATTAGCAGATGGTTGTCCTAATAATGCCGAGTTGAAGTAAGAGTTCTTATCCATTTAGAACTAAAAATGGCATCGTCATATTCTTTTTAAATTTAATAAACATTTTCTGTATATTCAACTTTTTGCTTTTTATTGCATGTAGTGATGAAAGGTATCTTAGACTTTATGATTTAGTAATGCAATCGATAATATAGTATTAAGCATGTAGTGAGGAAAGATGTCTTAGAGTTTATGATTTACTAATGCAATCAATAATATATTGCACAAAATTGCACTCCAGATTGACGTCTGACTGCTTAAATCAACAAACTACACCAAAAGTTTGGAGTGATTGAGAAGGTCCTTGAAGCCTGGTGAAAGTTGGGGAATGAGGATAGATTTTTATTTTTTATTTTTATTTTGACTCAGTCTAGTAAGTAAAATTGATACCTCTAATTCATTAGATCATCATCACTAAGAATGCTTCAATATCAGAATTACAAAGTTGTTGTGAATCATGGTCATCATTGTGTTCACAAATAAGAGGGAGATAGAGAACTTTAAAAATAGGAGGATTTTATCTTTGATATTGTTTGTTAAAGATATATAAATCATTTCAATAGGACTATAGGGGTAGGCACATCAAATCATGAGTGCAAGCCTAAACTGATGGAGCACTTACTGTAGTGTAGAAAGAAGGCCTGAGCAATTTAATCTGCTATGTGCTTGAACTTTTGAGTTCCGTAGATTCAGATGAACTTTAAAACATTCATAATAATTATACTTGAAGATTTTGCAGAAAGAGCAAGATAGGGTCAAATTTCACATTTTGGTAATATCTGACAACGAGCCTATTAAAACCTCCTTTTCAAGTAAAGAATTAACGTTCATTTCCCCAAGAGCTCTAGACACAGGTGGCCTAAAAAGTTGAACAGTAGCAGCATCCACTTAGGCTTCTTTTGGGACGGCTTTTTTATTGTTTTTTAAAGCAGTTTCCTAGTATAAAAATTAAAAATTTTGTATCATGAAGCTGCTTTAAGAAGCAGAAAGAAAGCCATCCCAAACGAAGCCTTACAAATGCTTGCTGACTATTGATTCAAAGCAGTATAAAGTGGATCGATTAAAATAGTGTAAACAGTGTTGAGG
>NW_021319800.1:1549472-1624451 GCF_001605985.2 Dendrobium catenatum | reverse complement strand
GAGCCCAACTAAACATTGTGAATAATATCTAGGTTGGGGTGGCCCATGGAGAATTTGCTGACTATTAAAAAAAGATCAGTCAAGCAAGCTTAGTCATTATGGAAGATAAGCGCTTGCTTGCCTTTAAATGTTGATACTTGCTTATGTTGAGGTGGAATTGAATATTGACAAAATATGTTTCCCGGAAATGGATGGAAGGTGAGGGATGCACTCTTGAATCTAGTAACCCAACCACATCGTTTGTAAAGGAATGAGAATGTGTGAGCAGCACAAGGTGCCTTATTTGATGATAGGAAAGTATGAGGAGCCTTTGAGACTATAGAGTCACTAGAGTAGGTGGTTGTAATGACAATCAAATCCTAAGAATCACCATAAAGGGAGACTACTAAGGAGTTGGGATCGATGATAGAAAAAGTTGACTTGTGTTGCCCAATAGAGACAAGGACACAAGTGGTTAAGATCTTAAATGAGAAAATATGAGCATCGTCCAAAGGGGAGGGCAGCAATTAGTAAGAGGGAAAGATTGTATGATCTTAGTCCTAGAAGACTCACCAAAAAACATCAGGAAAGGAAAGGGTGTAACAATAGCCAGGGGATGGTTGGCATGCAAACAAGCTTCGCACATGAGTGCAAGACGAGATGGTGGGCGCAAATCTGCATGAGACAATGTGCATATGTTGCACTAGGAATAGAGATTTGGGTAGACGGTATGCGAATAATACACAAATAACAATGAGGTTCACAAGGGACTACCACTAAGGTGAAGATGCTTCATAAAAATAACAAAACAAATATAAAACATCAACATATTTATTTGATTCATCATAATAAAGTGATAGGAAATGCTTGTAGAAACAAGAATTTTCCTTGTTGAATTTGAATTTCAGCATCTTGCAAAATAGTTTGAGAGGATTTTGGAAAAAAATAGCCAGAAGATACATTTTTATTGATAAAAGACGAAAGAAAATGAACAAGATACAATGGATCCTCAATTGGAGAGGAGGATCCGTCTCTCCTAATCTCTAACCGGCGGCTAGAGCCTAAGCAAACCCTAGAAACTCTCCAAAATTCTACAAATACAAGATAATGCTAACCCTAAACAATCTCTTCTATTTAAAACATAAAAAATAACAAAATAACCAAACATCCCTCCTACTTTGAATTTCCCTCTTAATCCCCTCTTTTAATTATGTATTAATGTGTGGACGCCATCCCCAATGGGGACGAAAAGCAGTGGAGGCGAACTGCCTCAGCTAGAATAGCAGAGAATCGGTCCAGGATATACTGTTCTAAAAATACCCCTCCTCAAAGACCAACCTTGTCTGAAAGGTGGAAAGAGGGCTCCATCCTCAACTTCCTCATTATCATAAATAGTGAGAAACTGAAGAATTTGGTCCTTACATCTGTGCCTCGGTGTGTACATCTCCTCACATTTGAATAGATCCCCTTTGCCCTCTTCTTTTGTAACTTCATCTCTGTGAGCTTCTTGAAGTTGTTCGCGGGTCTTCCACCTACAATCTTTTCCTTTTGGGTCTTCTGAAGAGTATCCGGTGTCGGCTCCTTAGGTGCCAAAAAGGTGGTGGTTATCTTGTACTATCATGAGCTATTGCATTTTATTCCTCTATCCAGGTGCCTTTGGTCCTCCACCAACTGGGCTAGCTCTATATCCTCTCCCAAGTCACAAGTCCTCATCACTCTAACCGCTATCGGATTTCTAGTTTCAGTCCCTTCATGAAGTTCCCCTCTAGCAAGATCTTAGAAAGGCAGTCGAACTGGCTAGCAAGGTACTCGAACCTCTTATTGTTCTCTATCACTGACCAATCCTGTATCAAGGCAAAGAACTGCTCATAAAAGTCTCCTCCCCTGCTTGTTCGGAATCATTCTAATAGGCAATCCTTGAACTCCCTTCAGCTTCATATGAGTCGTCGCATGTCCATCCACTGGTACCTAGCCAAAGCCTTCCCTTCCAAACATAGGCCAGCTGCCATCAGTCTCTTCTCCTCTGGCAACCCATTGACTACGAAATATCTCTCTACTTTGTAGATCCACCTGTGTGCATCTCCCCTTCAAAGATTGACATCTTCAATTTTCTCACCCTCATATCTCCATAACCCCTGTTTCCACCAAAGTTTCTCATTCCCCAAGGGTGTGGTTCCCTCCAGTTGTGCCAATCATCCCTTCTTTGCTCGCACCCAAATCTTTCATCGCAAGCCCACCTTCTTCCTTCAAATTTAGCACCCCTTCGATCATGTTATGCCACTCTCCTTTCAAAATCAACACCTCTTCAATCATAATCAAGCCTTCGCCCTTCAAATTCAGCCCTTCTTTAAAATTCAGCACCCTTCCACTCATGTCCAACCCCCTCACGTCTCTCCATATACCGTCTACTTGGCACCTCCATAGGAATATGTTCTAGGAGAGGTAGTCTCCTTTCTCCCTCTCTGATCTCTACCTCGTGATCTTCTCTTTGCCTTATTGGAATAGGGTTTTCCCTTGTTCCTTGGTTGTACGAGGCTTCCCTCGCCTCTGACGTTGCCATTTTGGGTTGACCCTCGAGAAACTTCTTCATCATCTCCCCTATGGTGGAAAATTTTCCATCCATCTTCTCGTGGATGGCTGAAATTTAACTCTTGACTTCTAAAAGTTGAGTGTGCATATCTGAAATTTCAGATTTCAATTGTCCGATCTTCTTGTCATGGGTACCCGTATCTCGGCTCCAAACATAAAAAACAACGGTTCTGGTTTTCAAACAACAAAAAACAATAAGATTGGAGAGGAAATGCAACATAAATAAGCGAAGAAGGCTTCTATTTTCACACAGGAAATTGCTTTGATTCCAATTTGATAGGAAACATTTGTAGGAACAAGAATTTTCCTTGCTGAATTTGAATTTCAGCAACTTGCAAAAAAGTTTTGAGAAGATTTTAGAAGAAATAACCAGAAGATACATTTTTATTGATAAAAGATGAAAGAAAGCGAACAAGATATAATGAATCCTCAATTGGAGAGGAGGTACCATCTCTTCCAATCTCTAGTCGGCGGCTAGAGCCCAAGCAAACACTAAAATCTCCAAAATTCTGCAAATACAAGATAACCCTAACCCTAAACAATCTTCTCTATTTAAAACATAAAAAATAGCAAAATACCCAAACAACCCTTCTACTTTGAATTTCCCTCTTAATCTCCTCTTTTAATTACTGCATTAATGTGTGGACTCCATCCTAAAGGGGGACGGAAAGTAGTGAAGGCGAATTGCCTCCGCATGGAATAGTAGAGAACCGGTCCATGATGGACCGGTATAACATAAATTATAAATCTCAATATTAAATGTTATTATAAAATGAAAGTTTGAAATGAAATTCAAAGTAAACACCCATTTAAAACTTAACTATGATGTCTTGGGGTCTAGAGTTTCATAATAAAACTATATGATGTGATGCATGAAATTACAATCACGCTTAAATTCATAGTTCATAGACCAAATGAAACAGATATTTGCTTGTTTATATGATAATTAGAAATATGGAAATACACACAAATGATAATTAAGCAATTGCCTTATATAAATTTTGCATAAAAATTCAAATCACTAAAATCACACCTCGATTTAAATTTATACCACAATTGAAAACATAGATTGCATGACCTTTAATTGAGCTCATTCACACAAGTATACCACAATATCAACAACATCAAGCCTTTATCCCACTATGCGGGGTCGGCTACATGAATCATTTTTCTCCATTGTCCTATTAAGAGTCAAATTCTCATTTAAATCTAATAAAGAAAATAATTTCTAATATTTTTTAAATAAGTATTTTTAGGTCTACCTCTATCTTTCTTAACATATGCCAAATCTAATATATCTATTCTCCTACTATGATGCACCAACACTTCTCCTCAAAGAGGTGTGCAGTGTCCAACATGTATCCGACACGACACGAGTCCGACACTCCTACGATGCATGTTGGACACGCCAAAAATATGTCCGATTAAAAAAATATTAAAATAGAAATTGGACACACCGTGTCTTAATTATTTTATGAATTTTTTAAAATATAATTTCTTGAATTTAATTTTTTTATTTTTTTAAAATATAAAAATTAAATTTCTTATTTCTTATCCACAACGTCAAATCAATCGTCCGCGCTCAATACCCCATTCATCGAATATTCTCATTTTTGTTATCTTAAGCGGGTTGCAACTTTGGTTTTACAACAATGTCTCATGTCATCTCAAAATCAACATCTGACTTTTTTACTACATCGACATTTCAAAATCATCTCCACATCAAAGTTTGACACATTCTTGACATTGACATTCGATGCTAGTAATTTCTACACCCACAACTTCACAGCTCATCTTTGTATGACATCTTCTTAACATCCACGACCAATGCCTTCTTAACATCAACAACAGACGCCCTTTTGACATTGACGCTCGATACTTACTGCATAACATCGATGCCCACTCTCAACAACATTGTAGTCTCCTCTCTCGATGCCTGATATACGACATCAAACTCTCAACATCCTAATATTAATCACTTTAAGCATAAATTCTAGTTAAATGACTTATTATTTCTAAATTATTTTTAATATTATACTTATTCAATTTTTATACACTATGTTTAAAATATAAAATTTATATTACCATGTTCAACCCGTGTTTGTGTCCTATATTTTCAATAATTGACGTGTCCTGTATCTGTGTCGTATCCGTGTTCGTTTCTGTGCATCATCTCTCTCCTAACAGGGTCATCGGAAGGCCACCACTGTTTTACATGATCAAACTATTTAAGGAGACTCTCTAATCTTATTTGTCATTGGAGCTACTCCAACTTTTTCACGGATATGCTCATTTCGTATCTTGTCTCTATGAATGAATCCAGTCATCCATCTGAGCATCCTAATTTCAGCCACACTTAACTTAATATTACTCTTTTCTTTTAATGGCCAACATTTTGCGCCATAAAGCATTGCGGGTCTCACCACCATCATATAAAATTTTCCCTTAAGTTTGAGTGGTACTTTTCTATCACTAGTCACACAAGTATACCAATAATCATAGATGTCAATGGCGCAAAATAACACGCGGCGTGGCGCACAGTGCGGAGTGGCGCAGCTACAACGCCATGTGTATGGTGCGGCTCGGATGTTTAAAATGGCGCCCACTATTTGCTAACAAAAGGAGGAATTACACGCCACAAACAACACCTCTTTCGGGGGTTTTAGGAATGCTTGACCTTGCTCTAATTGCCCTCGAGCACGTGAAGTCTGAAATTAAGGCATCCATGTTAAAAAAAGATTTAAAAGAACAATTTAATGACACATTAAATATCGACCTTGATGAAGGAGACGACTTTGATGTGATGACAAATTATATTCTAAGTGTTGGACTATCCAAAATATTGCGGACAGATATATCAACACTTCTAGTTAGAGTTCCACATTAACATTTATCTTCAAAGCACCACGACCTAAAGGTCCGTTGGATACTTTCCTTATACAAAATCCTGAAGATGTAGTAAAGCATAGAAAATATTAGTTTAGAAAAGAAATTGTTGCAACTAAAAAGGAAATGAGGGGAAGGGTTATTCAAGTTTTTAGTAGATGTATGTATGATGATGTGATTTGATTTAATGCTGTGAAATATGATAGTTTCCTTGTTATGGTGGAGGCACTTGGACAGTTTGGACATGGAATGAAACCTCCTAGTCTTCATGAGGTACGAGTTACTTGTTTGAAGAAAGAGGTTAGACATACACTGATAGGAAATACTTGATTTCAAGTAGTTCCTAATCAAAGTCTGAAGCAAATCGTGATAATTTCTGCTGTTTACAGCAGGAAAACAGTAAAATCTAGACCAAAACAGAGAAAACCTGAGAGGAAAATGGAGAAAAACTCGCCTAAACACTTGTACTTTACTAGTAGATGAAAGAAAACTTGCAAAGATACAAAGATCCTCTATTCGAGAGGAGGATCGCACTCTCCCAATCTCTAGAATTCGTTCTAGAGCCCAAGCCTCCAAGAAAACCCTAATTGCAATCAAACATAACATCCAAAAAACTCTCTAATTCCCTCATCCCCTTTAATACAAGATATTTCCTAATTTAATCTCCCTCCCAAAACCCATCTCCCCACTCCGTTTGAACATTTAAAACCTTTGGAGAAGTGGGGCCCGCCCATATTAAGCAATTTCAGTTTAAAGGAGGCAGAGGTCTCTGCCTCCTATAAACTAGCGGCTGGTTATGCCGCTGGTTCTGGACCGGTTCACAGAGAACCGGTCTAACATACACATGAACTATTACGACGTCATCAAGAAGATTATGTACGATATGGTTGTTCTCTAATGACAGCTGGATGGATGTCTAGGAATGGAAAAAAACTTAATTAATTTTTTTGTTAATTGTTCGAGAGGTAGCACATTTATAGAGACAATCGATACTAGTTTTTTCTCCAAGAACATTGAAAATGTTTGAACTTTTTTGCAAGTACATCAAGGTTATTTGACCACATAATGTGATCCAAGTTGTTACTGATAATGCATCTAAAAATGTTCTTGCAGGTTTGTGACAACTTCTAATCTGAAGTTGTGTTATTTCATATGAAGAATGAAATTTTGGTCTTAACTTAAATTATAATGACATTACAGGAAAATTATTGATGGATAAATATCATCACATTTATTGGACTCTTTATGCTGCTCACTGTTTTGATTTAATGATGGAGAAAATTTTCAAAATTCAAAAGCTAAATCGATACTTTGAAAAAGCAGTGGCAGTATACAATTTTATATATTCTAGATCTCGCTTACTTGAGTTAATGAGAAAGTGCATAAATCAAAGAGCACTTGTTAAACCCACCAAGATGCGTTTTGCAGCGGTTTTCTTAACTTTACAACAATTTCATCAACAACAATTGAACTTGAAGAAAATGTTTAATTGTGAAAAATTTATTTTGGGTCCTTATGCACAAGAGGTTAAAGCAAAATAATCTCAACATATAATCTTGTAATAATAATTTTGAAATACTATAGTGTATACCTTAAAAATAGCTGCTCTTTTATTAAAGGTTCTTAGATTGGTTGATGGAGAGAAGAAGCCCTCAATGACTTACATATATGAAGCAATGTATAGAGCAAAAGAGGCAATTGCTGCAAATTTCAATAACAGTGATAAGTATGATCAAAAATTTAAATTTATTAATAGAAGATGGGAAGTGCAATTACATCGCCTCTGCATGCAACGACACGTTTTTTAAATCCTGAATATTTCTTGAATAACTCTGATATTGCCATGGATAGGGAAATAATTGATGGTCTTTATTAATGTATTGGAAGATTGTCTAGAGATGTAAATACACTTGTGCTGAGAGAGATAAGTTTAGTTATGAAAATAAATACACATATATTCATGTTTTCTATTGAATGCGTGCGATGACAAAGGAAATTATACGTGTATTGCATTTATTTGTGCACGTAGAGTGCGAACTTCAAAACTCGTGAATCAAAGTTTATGCAAGGCCAATAAAAAAAATCATGTAGCGCCATTTTTAATATGTTTTATTTTGAAACAAATTAGAGGCTCTTTTTGGATTGTTCAAGCAAAGAGAGCATATATTGAGCAGCGTCCAAAGTACTTGTTTCGGAAATTAATTAGGCGTGCCATAAGTGGCAGAGCCAACACAGCATTCAAAGAACATCGTTCTTAAGTTTGAGAACTTTCGTCAAGTTTTCATATGTGATTGTTCTTGTGATTCGATTTCCTGATCAGCATAAATCTTATACTTTTGGATCTTTTTCATACTTGTGATGGTTTTAACTGTATTCCTTTGTAATGCAGGAAAGAGTTGATAAATGGTGCAAGGGAGAATTTTATTCAACAAATTCCAGGATCATTAAAAGGACGCCTCATAGAACTCTTAAAGTCATTTAGTCAAAGCAATTCTTTATTGGACATTTGAAATTCCTTCGGCTGTACTTAGATGATGAATTAATGTAATTATCCAATTTTTTTTTTTTCAAAATAATTTATCCTTTTGTTTCACTGATTACAGCATCTCTTGTTAATCAGATACAAGTTGTTTAAAAGAGTCGATAGAAAGCTGTTGGGTTTGCAGTTTTCTTGGCCACTGATGAGCTTGGTGTAAAATCTGTAATTCTGATATATTCAAATTTTGACGGCACCTTTGCGGAAACTCCTGGTATGCTGTGAACTTTCTTTATTATTTTCCTGTGCCCAAATCTGTTTTATGAAGGCACTTCAGAATTTTCTAAGAACTTTATCGGTTGTTCTTTTGTGTTTCCAGGTTTATTTGAGAATCTTTTCGCCATCACCGTCTTTTCATTCCTTGAATTTTGAACAATTGAGGCTGAAAATTTTGCTATCGGTGATTCGGTAGAGATCAATCACATAATTGTATTCTATTGTAAGATATTTTTTTTTTTAATGATATTAATGATTCTCAATTAACATTGCAATCTTTTTGTTGTTTCTGAAGTTAAGGTTGCATTTAGGTTCTAAAGAATTAAAGCCTTAGTTATATGAATACATAATTGGCATTTCTTCATTTAATCTTTTAGTTATGTAGCGCCTTACCAAAATGTCTGTGTTTATTGTTTTCCTAATTCCATGTTAGATCTTTGTTTCCATGTGATGCAAGTCATTAATGTTGTTATGATATACTGGACAGGTGCTGTCTTTTACTCAAAATGCTGTTTACCATTTGTTTACACATGGCTCTTATAAATTTTCTATTATTCTTGGCTCTATTTCTTCCTAGCATCCTTATGTTTATGGTTTATATTGAATTTGTACGATTGATCTGCTATTTAAACTTTCTATACTCTTATTCTTGCTTTTGATGGAGCTGGATAAGGGAAAGAAGAAGGGGAAGGGGAGGAGAAAGGGAAGACTGGTCTCAATTTGGAAGAGAAGAATGTGCCACCGGACACTATATAGTCCTCATTTCTTTGATCAGAAGCTGTGCATTCCTTTTTAAATGAGGACCATTTATAAGAGATGAACTCTAGGGCATAGCTGATTAGAATAGTATATTAAAATAGCCCCTTGGCCATGCAAGTATAGTTGTAAGGTCTAATGACTCTTTTAATAAGGTAAACCATGCTGAAAAGCAACATGGGCCCACCTACATGTAAAGACAAATAACTCTTGATTGTTTAGAATCAACTCTATCAAGGTGATGATAGTTGAGTTCATCTTCGAGTATGGTGGGTGACAAGAACCACATATGGATGGTGGAGGCGATAGGTTTACTTCTTGAGAAGATCAAAACCCAAGTGTTGGAGTCCATCATGAATTATCCCAGAATCATTTATAAGAGGGCACCTATGTCATTTTATAAGGTAGTATTGTTAATTAAAAGGGTTGATTATACTATCTTCTCATGAGTAATGACCAATTCCATAACTTAGAGGCATGGATGTCACAGTGGAATGGATGTCAGTGGGAGAGGTGTAGAGACCCCACTTAAGAGCAAAAGAGGCTTAAAGTGCCTCCATAAGGCAAAAAATCCATAATGTTGTAACTAGAGCTCATAATTCATTTCAGGTGGCAAGTTTAATATGTAAGAATTGGGTTATAATTGTCTAATAATGTGATAAGGTCCAACAATTCTGGCTTCTCATTTCTTTTATTTGTTTGGTGGAAAATACTTGGGTCATATACGAGCCAAGACAAAATCACCTTCTTTGAAATCTTGATTAACTTTGTGTGAATTAGCAATTGCTTGATATTTTTGTTTGTACCAAATTGTTAACATGTGTTTGCAACTTTTGAAAATGATCCACAAAAGATGCATCAATATCTCATTATGCGTGGAATGGAGATGCTAATGTATCTATATGTTTTTAGGGAAAATGCCGTGATTGACTTTCAAGGGGAAATTGCTTTTCGTTTTACACGTAAGGGTATAATATGCAAATTTTGTTGTTTGTAGTGCAAATGCTAATTATTCAAGCTATTTATAAAAATACATCTAAGGAGGATGCTCAAACTTCAACCTTATTTCAATCTTTGATATATGAGTGAAATAGCTCATGAAGTCTTATAATGCAAACCTTCAGTTTAACGAAAAAAAAATCTTATTTAGCCTTCTAGAAATAGCTCAAGAATCCAACATTATTGAAATAACTAAGGTTTCCGAAAATTCGGCCACGGCCTCCGCCCGGTTGTGTTGCTTTTTCTTCTTTGGGGGTGGAGTTTTAACGTATTTAAGTTTCGGGGTAAATTTTGGGAAGGCAGATGAGTTTGTAGATAAGACATTACCCAGAGATTTCGCCCTCATTTTGCGAGGACTTTATGATCTGAGTTCTGGTTTCCTGCAGGCGGAAGCCCCTATAGTTAATTACCCCTCCTAATAACGAGAGAGAACTTTTGATTAAGGCTAGTCGTCAATCAGATACGTAGAGATATGTGTATCTGTCATATAGTAGCGGCAATGAGCATTTGAAATTTAAAGGGTTGATATTTAAAATTGGAAATTTCACAACCTTGCATTTAAAACAGATGGTGGGGGAATGGATGATCGACCTGATCACGATCCCATGGTTCCGTCGCCCCAGGCCATCGTGGTCCCTGGTCTACTTAGTCAGAGGAGGTAGTTGACCCAACCTGACAAAAGGATCCTTGTTGGCAGCCATGGGTTGCTTCGTCCTAGGGGACCTTGTAGACTTGGGGTGAGTATTTTTCTAAGGGGATAAATTTGAATCCACCTTAGCTAACTGAGGGCTTTGTGCCCTATCGATCATATCCTATTGATTCATATCTCAAGGATTTGATGCCATTTAGAAGCGTATTGGCTCTGGCCATAATCGGTATTTCATGGTGCCATTTGGCGGCAAAACCACTCGGTTCAGAGGGCCCCAGGTTATAACCGTTTATCCCGTGGTGCCATTTGGCGGCAAATCGTCGGTTAGAGGACACGTACCACGTCCTTACTTACAGGAGATTTTTTTTGAGAATGGATCCTAGTGATATTTTCGATTAGGTATTAGCTCTATGTGAGCTGAAGTAATTTTAATTTGTCCACCTCGACAAACTATTGTGGAGGATAGATGGATTTTGCCTTAAGTGTTTCATGTTTGAATTTCAATTTTAAACATCTTGGGGTTTGGAATTTTTGTACTTTCGGGCATTTGAATGATATTTAAAAATGTTTGTGAACCCCTCCGGTTGAGTTTTTCGTTCAACACGGTCATCATCGGGGTGTTCGGGGTCATTTCCGTTTGTAGCTTGAACCTTGTCAACTCTGTCGAGTTGTCGACAGAGGATCGGGTTTCTTAGGCTTTTTTCCTTTATTAGTAAATTCTCATTGTTATAGGCCTTGAAGGCCTAATATAAACGTATTAAAACAAATATACCGGTCGCCGCAACCACATATTTTTTTGATGGTTCGAGCCCTGTCGACTTCTATTGATCCGTATAGAAGGATCGGGTTCGAACTTAAATTCACTTATTAACCCGCGCAGCATCCCTAGACGTCACGTGTGTACCAATAAACTTCTCATATACTTCAGACCCTCATGAATTCTTACTATATTATCATTCTTCTTATTCAAGCCATCTTTTACTATTAGATTTAAGATATGACAATGTTCTCTTCAAGTAATCAATGACATCTATATATGAACTTGCATTGCTAACTGTAAGAGTGCAAACTCTAGCAAATTCCCAATTCAAAATGCATGGTCCCAAAACTTTTCCAATAGCTTTGCAGTTGTGACTCAAGATAACCCAGAAGTTAAGGGTCCTTTTTAGAGCATCCAATCTTGATCAATGTAATGTTTGGTGAGACATAAATAAGAAATATTTTGCAAAGATTTCCAACAACCAGTTGTCAAGTTAATAATCGATTTCATGTTTACAACTGCCTTCCTTTCGTTGACCTTCTCATTGAAATAAATTTTCATATAATCGCTCAGTAAAGTTATTCGTAAAACTAGTTTAAATCTTGGTTGCAAAATTCTAATATGCTGTAGAAAACCTTGGATTTCAACGAGCTTGAATAACAACTCATCTATGATAAATCTATTAGTCAGGTGCTGCCCTATCAATATCTTCAATTAATGAGAGAATTAATGGAAGTTTGGTCACCTTTCTATTGGGCCTCTCTTCTTTTCAAAGGATAATAACTTGTATTTCCACTTTGCTTTTTTCATTGGTACTTGGCCAACTATACTCCTTACCACAAAGTTACATGTGGCTGAATTGGGTTTACTATCATCTTTCATTTTAACCTTTGTCGAATGACCCCATGTATGTGAATTCAGCTTATATTTGTTGCCTGAGAGTAGATAGCCATGACAAGAGAAGAGCTAAAGTGCCTGTCTGGCTTGTTGGCTATTGGTTCAAGGTTGGAAGATATGAAGATAACATCATTGAAGAGATGAAGAGTTGAATTTCGTGCAATAGAGACACCACAAGTTGCATTTGCTATGTGAGATATTGTGATGTTATGTGCCAATGTTAGTTTGATGCTGCACAAAAACATCTGACATGTTGATGTTCAATGGAGGAAGGAATGAGATAAGAATTGAGAGATGCTGATTATGGACATTGACTAGGGCATTTAGGGCACATGCGATATGTAAATTAAATAAAACTATGATATCTTCAACTGAAAAAGTTAAAACACTAATGTCTAACCTCCCTCCTTCCTTGTGACCTTCTCGATGCATTAACTCATCAGCCTTTCAAAAATGCGGAACACTAATGCACTTTATTGCATTCCATCCTTATGTGGCTATATTTGATGACAACAATAATATTCGGGTCGGCTTGGATTCGGGTAACCCATCTAAGGGAACCGGGAACCGATTCTTGGCATTTTAATTGACTTGAACTGAGATCCATTATAATTGACCCAAGTTGATCTATTCAGCTATGGTCAATTTTTGAGCTCTTTAGATAGTTTTGTACACTGCTACCTCTATATGGCGACATTCAAGACTAACATTGTAATCATAATCTTTCTATTTGTGCTTGTGCTTTTTAATATTTACCGTGTTAGGAATTTTAATAATATCAAATAAGAAGATACTATTAATTTAAAATTAGTGTATATGTCATAGATAAATTTGGATGTTGGAAAAATAGATTAAATACATTAATTGTTGATATATTTTGTGTGCAGTGTAAAACATAGTTTGTGATAATAATTTTTTGCATTTAAGAATTATTTTAATATTACATAAGTTCAAATTTTAAGTTATTTGTAGATTGTAACTTTAATTGGTCACATGTAGTTGAGGATGTGTAAACATAGATTTGAAGCAGATCGTACTTAAAATTGATTTAAATTAAAGAATATAATGTTTTTCATTACGGACTTAAATTTAAATAAATTTTTTACCCTCTCTATAACAAGAGAGTTCGCTGACTTCGTGATTGCTTGCTTAAGAAATACTCTTGGAGCTCCGGTTTGAATCCCTTTGCCTGCCAATGCTGACTACTGATCTTTATCGGTTTCCGGCAATATTCAAAATCATACTTTTAACTATCATAATTTAAAGTACATTTCAGACAGTGTAGAATTGCAATCTGAAGCTACGCATACCATTTGATGCTATCTTTCACTCTAGATGTGTTGAAATAATGGTTTACTGAAATTTGAAACTGTGGCAATTCGTAGGAAATTGTTTTTGTTTTAGCCGTTTTTTTTGAAATCCAAGTTTGGATTAATTTGAACTTGCCTTATTTCAATGTGACCTTAAGCTTAGGTCTGTCTTCTTCACCACAAGCCCTTATTTCAACTTCACTATACGAACCTCGTTTAGATTCTCGTGGTTTATTAAATTTTTAGCCTTATACAAGATTTTTTTTTGAATTTATCAAGTTTAATTTTTGTAATTATGTATGGGCTAGTTGCATAAAATGGTAGGAATTTTTTTTATAAAAAAGGTGCCAAATTTTATGCTCATTGAGGGTAAGTTACAAGTAACAAAAATGGTAACTCTAAAAAACAAATGGAAAAATAACACAATTGAAATAAATTTAGCTTGAATATCAATTAAGAAAGCAATAAATAACTCTAAAAAAACAAATCCAATTTTTTTCAAAATATAAGTGCTAAATAAGAAAATGGAGTCTTTAAATAATCACACCAACGACATCCAACATTTGTCCTAGTGAGTGCAAATATAAAATATATTATTAAATTTATAATACAAAATAATTTAATTTAGAATACAATATAATTTAGTATTGTTTCATTTACTACAATAAAACTCTTTTATGTCCTATACAGGGACATCCTCATCCAACATCAATCTCTAGAATGTCACGCTTCGTTCTATATTATGATGGTTATTTAAACATTACAGAGGATTTCATCCCTTTGTACATCGGCGGAAGAAATCATCCCATTGAAGTAAATGAGAATATTACACTTGAAGAGTTACATGCTAGAATTCTCCAAGCATTGCGCTGTGATAGTGAAACATGGAGGGTTGACCTTGTTTGTCGTCTTTCGAATAACCGAGGTTATACAACAAATCAAGTTACAGACGATTAGGTTTGTGAGTTCTTAATTCACGAAGCTCGAAGACGTATTTTAATTATTTATGTTTAAATTGAGCAAGTCCGTAGATGCGGCGTAAGCTTCAGTTCTCATTATCATATGTCTTATCAAAACCCGATAGTCTCTTACCAAGTAGAAAGGTTCGTACACACCAAACATACAGTCAATGAAACTCATATTCTATCTAGATTATTATGTCTAATTTAAGTTTCACCATTACATGCATTATGTGTTGCAGGCCCACTGAAGTACGGACTGTTACGATGAAACTCACCACTTTAGTGTTAGAGAATGTTCATCATACTATGAACCAATAAGTGTAAGCCTGAGTGGGCGTCCGATATTATTAGAACCAGATGCAAGAGGGTGTGCAAGTGTTATTGACTGGACGGCCTCATGTGTACTGATGTTTCATCTCCACCAACAAAGTGAGCAATTTGATCAGGGACATGATGGTGAAGGTATGCTAGTGTTGGAGGATATGAGATGATCAACAACTGAACTAGTGAGAGCTCAAGTGAATTGCCCACAAGGAATGAAGGAAATCCAATTGCAGAAGAATGCGATGTATCATTGCTTAGGCATGAGTTGGTCTGTGAGCATGCATTTTGTCACCAGGACGACTTAGATGCTATGGAGGCAAATAACAATTACGTCGAACTTCTATGATCAACACAGGATTAGGATTTTATGGATGATATTGATCCCCCAACTACTAATTTTGTTGTGGAATTGACGGCATTATTCCCGAACAACTGTACGATGGAATGACTTTCATCAATAAGAACCCCCTTCAGTGTGCATTTAATTGATGATCAATCATTAATGATGTAGAATACATCAAAATCATATCCAATAAGATAAGGCTTACTGTTAGATGCGCACAACATGATAATCTAGCACATCCTTGCCTATGGCGTCTTCAGGCTACGAAGAGAAAGCGACTTGGTGGAATATAAAAAGTCTCATCCATTGGTCCTCCACATACTTGCATGAATCATATGATGTCTAGTAGACATTGTAATTGTTACTCCAAGTTCATCTCTTACTACATCACTGTCATTCTTCATCAAAAAATAGACTTTCAGCCACATGAGATCATTTGCTCGAATGGAGTCGAAATTTGACATTAAGATCCCTTAAATCAAGGCTTGGGATGCACAACCAAAAGCTATTAAATTTGTATTTGGTAGTTTCGAGGAGTCATACTCCTCACTACATCGGTACATACAAACCATTAAATTTGCACTTTCGGGATTAGTTCACCGCATTGAAGTTATTGAAAACAATCAGTTCAAATCAATACTTTGGGCATTCGGTCCAAAAATTGAGGGATGGGAATTCTATCACCTGTGGTTAGTTTGGATGGAATGTTTCTGTTGGGTAAGTACAAAGGAATTCTACTAGCCGCAGTTGGCATTGATGGGAATGGTGGTCTGCCCCCTCAATTTGCTATTGTGGTGGTTGAGTCAAATGAGACATGGGTTTGGTTTTTGCAGATACTGCATGACCTCATTCCACAGATTCTAGTCTGATAAGACATCTATTTTGTATTTGAGAAACACTTCAGAATAGTTAGAGGATGACGGGGAGTATTTCCTCATGCAGCACACCGTCACTGCCTACGCCACCTTAGGGAGAATTTTAAGAAATTCATCCGACATGGAGTTACTGACTCAAATAGTGTTTGTGAGAAGATGTGCTGTGCTGGAAACACAGACGATCTTGCAACTTTCAATAGACTAATATCAGATATCAAAATTATAAAGCAGGAAGCACATCAGTGGTTAGTCGAGCGAGATGTTAGTAAGTGGAGCCTTTTGTATGATGGTGGGTGCCATTACAAAATCATGACCACAAATACTTCAGAGTGCTTCAATAGGGTGTTAAGACGTGCTCGCGGCCTACTCGTCCAGGGTTTAATAACTGCTATTTACTACAACCTCATAGTCCTATTCAATAAGCGTTCTGCTGATGTAAGCACTTGGCCTGTTGCCGGAGAGTCTTCATTCACCCCCCGGATAAGGAGCTCGTTGGACCGATACGAGCATGAATCACGTCGTTGTATAGCTTTAATTTGCATAATTAACTAGGGGTATTAGGTGTTCGATATGTCATGTAGGGCATTCAAGGTTGAAATCGTTTCTTCTCATACGTGTACCTGCAATTGTCATAAGCCATAATTATATCATGTCTTGCCTTCATGCTATTGTAGTTGTCGGAGCAAGAAGATGGATTACAGTACGTTTGTTTCACCATACTACAATACAAAGTTCTACTGACGTAGTTATGCAAGTTTTTTCACTTCATACTAGAGGAGGTATACAAGCCATCGTTTGATGAGATTAAAGGGATAATACCATTACTACCACTAGCATTTCATTGGGGGGCTAGGAGATCACACTCTAGTAGATTTAGAAATACAATGGATGAACCCCGAAGGAACATTGGTCGAGCTTGCCAAGTTTGTGGTGTGATCAGCCATAATAGCACGACCTGTCCAAATAGGGAGAGCAGTTCAAGGTTAGTCATTTACTATGCAAATTTTCTTGATCAAATTCTATTTTTGAAATGACCTATCTTTACTTTTCAAATTGGGCGGAACGCGCAGATAGTACTGATTAGCAACCTAAATTTAATTTGCAAGCAGCATGATATTGTACTAAAGTTATGTATGAAATAGAATTAGGGTTTTAATGGGGTTACGGTTGTAAAAAATTTTCATATTGGCGTGAATTCTAATTTCATTATAAGTTGGAGTGCTATTTAATGAATAATTTATATTTTCATGTATACTAATTCATTTTAAGCCGATTGAACGTTCATAAAATTCTCTTTGCCTAAAAGTTTTTGACGTAATAATTTTAAACAATATAAAATTTTTTATAAAATGTTTGAACTCAGTACCAACATTCTAACATTAGTAAGAACATTGTATTGGAAATCACATTCACCTAAACACGAACATATAAATCCATAAAACCTAATAACTTCGATAATAAAAGACATAAACAACATTCAAAACAAATTCATAATTTATTTAACTAACATACTTAAGAAAGTTCTTAAAAAAAGGCCTTCAACGATTTTTGATCATGATGCGCATGCAAGCTTGAGTTGGAATCTAGTTTGGTAGCAATTGAATTTGTGCTGAAGCTAATATTGGATGCATTGTCAGTTTGACGCATTGATAAACTCCATAACAATCAGATTTTCATATATCTGAACAAGGAATACATTAGCCTCAAGCAAGGTTTAAAATTGTGTAATTGGGTATTGAGGCGTTTTTCGTTTGTAAGGCGAGGCATAAGTCTTAAGACGTTTTGAGGCGTAAGCCTCAAAATCTAAAAATTGAGTGTGAAGTCAAAATAAAAGTTAATTAATTTTTTATATAATATCCAAATTATATGTTAAATAACGTATTAACTTTTTATTGAACATGAAGTAATAAATTTACATATATATGAAATAAAAAGTTATATAAGATGTAAAGTGTTAAGTGATAAATTATATGAAATAGAATTGAAATCTAAATATTAAATGAACAAAACAACATAAAATATATGAATTGTATTAAAATATCATATAATATCAAGTTCAGCTCTAAATTTTTTCTTTCTTAGTTGCCTACTCATATATGTTTAATTCTTAAAGAAAGCTGAAATAATTGGCCATAACTCAAATCCTTTGTACTATAATTACTAAGGAGATTTTTATTTGAGTCACAATCATAACAGATTGTTCTCTCCCCTATCTCATCCTATAGGGTCTAATACTTCTCAATTTGTTTCTTCATTTATTTCAGTTATCTTCATCTTTCATAAATGTTTGTCATCAACAAAAAGATAATATTCCAAAATTTTAAGAGGAGATGGTGGTGGTGTGCGGCTTTCTAGTGATCCCCTGCGGCGGCTTCAACGGTGGTGGATATGGTGAAGGTGGTTAAGAGGAAGTTGCCGCGGCTTTGTGCTGCAAGAAGGCATGATTGTTTTTAGGGCTTTTGTATAGGATTTATGTAACTTTTAAAATAAAAAAATATATAAATAGAGTGAGGCATATGCCTCATGCCAGCGAGGCGAGGTGCGTCTCAAGGCGGGCCTCATCCAAGATGAGGCGTAAACCTCATAAAAAAAGCTCGAGGCGTACGCCTTGAGAGTTGAGGCATTTTTTACTGAAATTGTGCTGAGGTGGGCCTCAAGGCAAGCCTCATATTGCGTAATTTTAAACAATGACCTCAAGATTCCCTCTATGATAAAAAAATACAGTGATCTATATCAACCTTTAGGTTGCCCACAATCATCTCAAATGACATATCTTTACGGCGTCCAATTTTAGCAAATTTAGCCTTCATAATGTTAATCGATGCTACATGCCCTAGCTGTTCCAAAAATCTTTTTTGCAGAAATCTCCAACCCGTCTCATTCAAACCGGTTTCATCCCTGTAAAAGGGAGTCTTCATAACTTTGATGTGTGTGTCATAATATGTAGTCTTCATTATCTGAACAGGAATGCATACAACACTGGTAAATATCATTTGATTTGGCCACTCTAACTCATTGTTAGTGGAATGCACTAAACATTTCTTCAATCGACTGCTAGCCCTATACTATCAATTTCTTTAAAGAGATTTTTTGTGTCATATACATTGCATACGAAGATATAACAAGCACAAAAATATTTGCAGAGGAAGTGGAGAATATATGATACCAATTACATGCATCCAAACAAGAAAGATATGATTAATTTTTTGGAGAAGTCCATCAGATTGCAAGAGCTAGTATCAGTTGGTAAAAAATAAATGAATAGTCTAATTTAATATTACTAATATATTTGACAAGACAAACTGATTTGACAAGACAAACTGATTTGATAATATATGCTGATTTGACAGCAAAGACTGATGTGATAAAACATAGTGATGTTACAGTGTCAATTTATACATTTTAGGATTATTAAATTTGAGTTATGATTTGGGAATACAAATTATTTTTTATTGTACGAACTTATTTAACAATACGCATATATTGTGATAAATATTGTTAAAATATTTTATTACATATATGACAGATCATGGCGGTTGATGTCATCGTCGTCGACAAGCTCATTAAGCATCAAAATCCTAGCCCATGCAGTAGAAGATACTTATGTTTCGAGCATCGCTGCACTAGGCGTTGCTCATAGGGCCTTGCTTCGAATCAGATGTAAGTTCATATTTTAGTTATATGATGCTCTTAATTATAGTTAATAAGATGGTAATTATTTCATTTAAATTCACAGGCTTCAATTTTATTGAGAGTTGCTCACCTACATATGGCACGAGAGTGGCCAGTTGTCTGTCGAAGATTCATTTATGGATTATATCTCGTTAGAATGGATCTTATCCGGCGGGTACTTTATATTAGACTGGACTATTACATGATCACTGTGCTTGTCGAGCAATGATGCCCTTCTACGAACACATTTCATTTGTCTGTAGGAGAAATGACCATCACCCTACAGGATGTGCAGGTTTTACTCGGACTTAAGGTAGGCGGGGATGCCATGGTTACGTCACTTGTTGTGGGACCTAGTCTGCGATGGGAGACTTGACATGATTGTTGTGATGAGCTACTCGTCGCTCACCCTGATCCGGAGATAATATACCATCACCATGCAGATGAGCATGCCCATGCTACTTTTGGTATGGGGCACAAATCAACTCGATGATGCCATTGTGCTGGTTGCTATGGACCTTCTACAGAGTCATATGATGATTTGGATGCTAATGTGTTCAAGCAACATATTAGAGCATATATTTTGTACATGATTAGCTGCTTCCTCATGCCAAATTGCTCAGGGTCGCATGTATCATTACAATACCTACCACTTATAAAAGATTTGATGCATTTCATTAGGATGTCACTAGGTAGTTCGGTCCTCACAAACTTATTCAGAGAACTTTGTTTGGCGATGAAGCCCACCAGATTGCATATTGCTCGATGTTTGGCACTGCTGCAGATTTGGTATTGAGAGCGACTACATGTTGGTAAACTAACACTTCGAGTGTCCGCTTTCCTCAATATTGCTGAAAAATCTCTTGGTCACATATGTAATTTGTTGTTTCATTAACGTGAATCATATACCATAATATATTCATTTATTGTAATATTTAAACATCATTAAATGTACTGGTGGGTGGAGGACCGTTTACGAGAGGTCTCAACTGGGAACTTGTTAACTTATCGGGACGAACTGGATGGACTGCATTAGAGCCAAGTATTACATGTTCGTAAGTTTTAAACATGAATTTTTTATGCATTTTTAATTGCATAAAAAATTCATTCGACCAAACCTTGTCTCAATAGGTTACGATGATACCATACAATGATGAACTTCTTGCGAGGCTACCTGCTATATGCTAGGAGTACTCAGAGATATGCAGACCATGGGTACCATTGATTGACTGGAAGCGAGTTGAGTGGCATATGGCTGATTGGGTGATGTGCCAATTTCGAGGTATTCAATCCACAAATATTACAACACATCAAAAGGACCTTCAATCGAGTTGATGGCCACGACAGAGTTGATGTTGACTGGATACGGTATCATATGGATCAGATTACTATGTGGAATAATAGATGAGAACATATCATTCCAATTATTCCACGTGAGGGAAATGGAAGGCAGGAGTTATTTATATACATGAGATGGTGCCGGTTGTAGGTTTCCTTATACATATTGAATATTCCATAACAACATCTGAAGACATTCTACCTGAGGTCTCCAGGCGAGCGATTGCTGGTTAGTATGGTTGATTCAAATGCTCAACTTATTTAATTACTCATAATTTGAAGTAACATTACTTTGCCTAAAAATAGGCCGGTTTAGGCATAGCAAGTTTATCACTCACCGATTCGCCAGTCAGCATGATGAAAGTGCAAGCTCTATGCAACAGGCACTTGATGATTGTGATGAGCTGGACTCCAAGCTAGAGGCTTCTTTATTTATTAATTATAGCTTGATTCCGGTGAGGAGCATGAGAGACAATAGTCCAGCAGAGATCATGATGAGCCTTAGATGTTAAGGCGGTCTAACATCAGATGCTCAGTCCAGGATGATGGGAGAGAACAGCCATGCAAGAACGGCATATGAACCAGTCAGGCAGGCAATGTATATTGGGTCTGGAGACTTTGTTGCGTCATCACAATTCGTTGCAAGATTTCCTAAGGGCATCTCGAACCGAAAACTCCATTTTTCACTCTATAATGGCAGAAAACTTCAAAATGCCGCAATTCATCTCCAATGGAACTCCATTTCTCTTCTTTCCCGTTCTTTCCCGCGCTCTCTTGTTTGCGCCTTTCCCTCGAAGCAAAAAAATAGAGCGATTTTTTTGGCGTAGGTGAACAGTCCAACACCAATATTGGCGTCGGACTGTTCATCCGCATGCCATTGGCGTATTTTTTGGCGATCCATTGGAGCAAAAAGCCACTCCATACACGCGACTGCAGTTCGGCTGGAGAATCTCTAACATGATTTTTTTTTTGGGGGGGGGGGGTTTATAAGAGGCAGGATCATCAAGACAATATTGGAATCAATACAGCTTATAATGGGGTAGTAGTGCTTCTACTTACCAGACAGAAACTCAAGCATCACAGCAAGTGCTGCTACACATGTCGGGTGTGCAGATCCCGACATGGTTGAATTCGTTCGGATTGCCACACTCTCCTATACAACAGAATGAGCTCCTCCAACGAACTAAACCAACCCAAAGCACTGCAGACTTAGGTAGACAAAGTAGAGATGCTGTGGAGTCCCAGTTAGATCCGAGGAGATGCCGACCATCTGATAGGTACACACTAGAGAGTTCAGTCATCCCCAAATGTAAGATGTAGGGCAGAAGATTGATATCATGTAAGTTGTGTTGATGTAATTAGATCATATATCTTTTTTTATGATATAAATTTATATTTTATTTTTGTGACTTGTATTCTGTAATTTGATGATTATATAACTCAATTGAACTAAAAATTAAAATTTTTTTAATCATTCTATTTGATAATAGAATAAATAGTTAAATAATAATTTTTAGATTAATATTTAATGACTAAAATAATTATGCATATTAGATTAATTTTCTTAATTAATTCAAGAATAATAATAATATTACAATTTAATTCACATAAATAAAATAATAACTTATGTGAATTAATTTTTTAGGATAACTAAACTAAAGAAGCAAAAGTACTCATGCTAAACAGAAATTTTTTTTTAATGAAGAAGCACAGCAAATCAATCACATAACAAACAAAAATATATATAAATCGGAATTTGTTCATGCAGATTTTAATATTCTGATTTCTATAAAAACCGGATGAATAAATTATGGTTTCTATAAAATCGAATTTAAAGTTCCGATTTCCTTATATATATATTTTAATTAAGATTAAAATGAATTATAATTATATATATTTTAATTAAGATTAAAATGAATTATAAGTATTTTTAGTTTATTATATGAGTAATAATAGGTTCTGACGAAATTATGATAGTTTATTAGTTACGAATTTAGTTATATTTGAACATTTTAGTTAAAATAAAATTACTGTAAATTAATTATTGAATAATTTATAATAATTATGTATACAATTTATGCCGTGCTGACCAGCGAATCGATGAGTGATACGCTTACTACGCTTGATGTAATCAGCCTGTTTTTAGGCAATGCAATATTACTTAAAATTATGAGTAATTAAATAAGTTGAGCATCTGAATCAACCATACTTACCATCACCTGCTCGTCTAGAGAACTCGGGTAGAACGACTCCTGAGGTTGTTGTGGAATATTTAATATGTATAAGGAAGTCCATGACCGATAGTCTCATGTATGCAAATAACTCCTACCTTCCATTTCCCTCGGGTGAAATAATTGAAATGATATGTTCGTGCCTATTATTCCACAGAGTAATGTGATTCATATGATACAATGTATAGTCAACATTAGCTCTGCCATAGCCATTAACTCGCTTGAAGATCATTTTGATGGGTTGTATATCTGTGGACTGAATATCTAGAAATTAGCGCATCACTCGATCAACCATGTACCACTCAACTTGCTTCCAACTAATCAACGGTACTTGTGCCCTGCATATCTCTGAGGACTCCTAGCATTAAGAGGTAGCCTCGCAAGAAGTTCACCATTGTATGGTGTCATCGTAAACTGTTAAGATAAGATTCGGTCAAATGAGTTTTTTATTTAATTAAAAAAATCCATGTTACAAATAGGTACCTAGCTTTAAAGTAGTCCATCCAGCTCATCCTGATAAGTTAACAAGTTCTTAATTGAGACCTCTCATAAACGGTCATCTGCCTACCTGTACGTATAATAATATATAAATATTACAACAAATGAATATATTATGGCATATGATTCACGTTAATGTAACCACAAATTATACCTCTGACCAAGAGATTTTTCAACAATATTGGAAAAAACAGACACTCAAAGTGTTGATTTACCAACTTGTAGTCGCTCCCAAGAACAAACTTGCAATACTATCAAACATCTTGCAATATGTAATCTGGCGGGCTTCGTCATCAAATATAGTTCTCTGTATAAGTTTGCGAGGACCAAACTGCCTAGTGACATCATATTGGACTTCATCAAATATTTCATAAGTGGTAGGTACTGTAATAATACATGTTACACTGAGCAATATGGCATGAGGAAACAACTAATTATGTACAAAATATATGCTCTAATATGCTGCATGAACATATTAACATCCAAATCATCATAGGACTCTCTGTAGAAGGTGTATAGCAACCAGCGCAATGGCATAATCGAGTTGATTTGTGAATGTCCTCATACCAAAAGTAGCCTGAACATTCTCATTTGGGTGGTGGTGGTATACTATCTCCGGATTAGGATGAGTAACGAGCAGTTCTTCATAACAATCATGCAAAATATCCCATCGTAGACTAGGTCCCACAACAGGTGGCCTAACAATAACACCACCCTAAGTCCGAGAAAAACCTGCACATCATGTAGGATAATGATTATTTTTCCTACAGACAAATAAAATGTGTCCGTGGAAGAGCACCATCGCTCGACAAGAGCAGTGATCAGGTAGTGGTGGTGCTATATAATATAAAGTACGTGCCAGATAAGATTTATTCTAGCGAGATATAATTCATAAATGAATATTCAACAGACAACTAACTACTCTCATGTCATATGTAAGCGACCAGCTCGTAGTAACATTGAAACCTGTTAATTTAAATGAAATTATTATCTCATTAACTATAATTAAGAGTATGCATATAATTGAAATATGAACTTATACTTGATATGGAGCAGCGGCCCTATGGGCAACGCGTAGTGCAGCGATGCTCGGAACGTATCTTCTACTGCATGAGGCTAAGAATCTAACGATTTATGTGCTCGTTGATGACAATGAGATTTGTCGCCCTGATTTGCCATATATGTTATAAAATATTTTACCAATATTTGTCATAATATATGCGTATTATCAAAATTAACATGTATTGTCAAATAAATTTGTAGTGTCAAAATAGTTTGTATTCTCAAATCACAACTCAAATGTAATAATCCTAAAAAATATAAATTAGTGTTGTAACATCGTTATGTTTTATCACATCAGTCTGTGCTATCAAATCAATATGTATTGTCAAATTAGCTTGTGTTATCAAATCAGTTCGTATTGTCAAATTTGTTAGTAATGTCAAATCAGGCTATGCATTTATTTCTTACCAACTGATAATAGATCTTGTAATTTGATGGACTTCTCCTATAAATTGAGCATATCTCCTTATTTGGATGCATATAATTGATATCCTGCATTCTTAATTTTCTCTACAAATCTTCTAGTGCTTGTTGTATCATCGTATGTAATGTATAGGATACACAAATCCTCTTTGAAGAAATTGATTGTGGAGGGTAACAGTTGATTGAATGAACGTTTATTGCATTCCACTGATGATTAGTTAGAGGAGATGACCAAATCGGATGACATTTATTGGTACTGCATGCATTCCTGTTCAGACAGTGAAGACTACATATTATGGCACAAACACATCAAAGTTATGAAGATTCCCTTTTATTGGGATGGAGCCAGTTTGAATGAGGCGGGTTGGAGATTTTTGCAAAAGAGGTTTATTGAACGGCTTGGACATATAACGTCGACTAACATTCTTAACGCTATATTTTTTGAAAATTGGACGCCGTGAAGATAAGTCGTTTGATGTGATTGTGGACAACCCAATGATTGATATAGATCAATGTATTCTTTACCGTAAATGGCATCTTGTGGCTGATGCATTCGTTTAGATATATGAGAATTTGATTGTATAATGAATAAAAAGAGGAAGGATTTTTGCAATGCATAAGATTGGCAATGGGTCCTTCATTGGTTTCAGCATAAATTCAATTGTTGTCTAACTTCAAGTTTGCATGCGAGGGCTATTGATCATCATGTTGGGTGATTGCGGGGCACGCACGTGAGAGCTAGGCCAACGCGGTGTGGACGTAAGGGTGCGAGGGCTTGCGAGCGAGCGGCGAGCGCATTGTAGATGAGCAACGAGCTTGGCACAGGCGCGGGAGCATTGTGCGGGCGAGGTGACTGAGTTATAGGAGTGGTGCGGGCCCCTGGGTGCAAACGCCAGTGCTGCTTGTGCGCGCTCGAGGCGGAGCATGGAAGGGCTACGGGCATTCACTAATCTCAAGCGTGCGAGTGTGTAGATCCGGGTCATTTCAGGTTGATTTCGGGGTTTTGGGTTAATGTTAACCTTGCCCGATTTTATAAATGGTCGGAATCTCGAACCGAAACCCAACTCATTTGGCAAACAGGTTGACCTGAACCTAAATTTTTTTAGGTTAGATCAAGGTCAGGTTTTGGGTTGTGTCAAATATTGACACCCCTATTCATAAGCCCGCTAGAGAGATGGAAATTGGAATGTCTTAGGAATGAGAAATTGAGCACGGGCGATTAATTTGGGCTGTAGAGAGCAAATAAGAAATTTCATTTTAATATTTTAGTAAATAAAAGATTGAGATACAACTAATTATATTTCAAAAAAAATTCATAAAATATTTAATACACGTGTTTCAGACACATATATTCAATTTATTTTAATATTTTTTTTTATTCGGTATGTCTTTGGCGTGCTTGACACGTATTAGACACGTGTTGGACACTACATATCTCTTTAAAGAGAAATGTTGGTGCAGCATCGAAGGATGGTAATCCGACCCTCCATTGTATCACATACTTTCTCTTGATGCTATTGATCATCATGTTCATGATTCAAATTAGATTATTGTGTTGCTTCATCTTTACCACACCTCCATAACCTCACCTCCACACACTTAAAAACCTATGCTAATTTGCTTGAATCAGTAGTGATCAAATAATGAGGTTTGAGTTGAACCAAAGTTCCTAAAGGGTTTCATTTGAATGCATTTGCTATTGTTTACCACTATTAGACGAGTCAAAATAACCGGAAAACTTTGATCAGTTTTTGTAGATTTAGGAGGTGCAGTCAATGATAATTTTGGGTTAGGAGGAACTACAGGGTTTAGGGTGAAGGTATGTTTAATGGGTGGAGAAATTTTACTACTATTTTTTATTTTTGAGTGGGCGTGGGGGTAGCTTCAGAAGTAACCTCTTGTGGTACTGTTGTTGAAGGTTCCACAAGTGATGTAATAGAAGTTTTACTGGTAGTGTTGGGGTTGTGTGGAAGTTGCTGGACAATACTCGATGACCAAAATTGGTGGAGTAACAAGGGAGAGAGGGAGAATAAAGAGAAACCTCATCAAAGAACTTAAAAGGAATCACTACGAAGCTCTCTCCAAAGAACCCCCAAGGAAGAAATTCAGACCACATGATGTAATAGGATACGTAATTAAATTAGAAATTGATTTCTAATTAGAGAGGGTTTGATTAATTCTTGTTTAACAAGATAGTGCCACCACATTTGATCACACATTGTATCATGGTGAAGGGAGGAAAGGCCATGGTTGAATGAAACTTGATTGAAGGCTTATATTGATTGATCTTGATCACCTCACACTTGGCTTGCGAGGGAGGTGACTGACTATGCAAGTAAGCTGCAGTATTTTCTTGTGCTTTTTTTTTTTTTTTGATGTTAAAAAAAAAGAAGCAAAGATTGATAAATACCATGCCTTGAATACAATCTTTCCTAAAATGATGTAGTTTTGACTAATGTTGACATGTCAAATTTCATATAGTATTTGTTATGTGTGCTATCTTGGTTACTATCTACTCATATGAAGCTGATGCTGGGCGCTGAGAATTTCAGGGTGTCGTGGTTCAGTCTTTTCTTCAAGCCATTGGTTGATTGTGGTGGGGGCAGTGGTGATCGGTTGTTTTGAAGGAAGCCATTTCCTTTAAGGCTTGATAAGATATTTACTAGTCTCTTAAATTTTCACTTAGAATTTAGCGCAGTTTAGAATTTAAAGTCCATTTATGTAGCATAGGGCAGTGGTTTAAAAAGGCAGTCATGTTGTATGTCTAGAAGGACGCCTCATTATGAGGTGTCTAGTAAGTGCCTTTGAGGCTTACTATTTTCTAGCTTGGGCGAGGCTCGCGCTTTTTCATTCAAAATATATGAGGTTTTCTATGCCTTGAAGGTGCATGCGCAAATTAAATTTTACTTCATATGAATACATTTTTTTTTAGTTATATATAAGAGGGTTTTAAGTATTAATGATTTTGTATGATCATAAAAAATTGTCTCTTCAAGCAAATCGGCCTGTCGTATGCTACATAAATGGACTTAGGTGATGTGATGGTTGGATGCAGAGACACATTGGGTTATGAATTCCAATGTGGCGGATAAAATCATATATCTGCATGGGCCAATCAAAAGTTCAAGTCACACACTCCCATAATCCATCCTCTTTTATGAAAAGACTTAGAATTTAGATATGTTTGGAAATCGAGTGTTTTTATTTTTATGTAAAAGTGGGCTTAACTAGGGGTGTCAAAACGGGTCGATGGGTCGGGCCGACTTGACCCTGGTCTAAACGGGTCAACTCAAACCCAACCCGATTTTATGAATGGGTCGGGATTTCTAACCTAGACCTGACCCGTGCGGTTTGCCGGGTTGACCCGACCCGACTCGCAACCCGTTTGCAAAATGTCAATCCGAAGCCGCTGACAAGGTGCGACTTGCGTGACCAGTGGTCCAACGGCTGGGCAAGAGTGCGGGCGATGGGACGAGGGCCGTGACTCGCGAGGCTAGTGGCTTCCGGGGTAGGGGCGAGACTCGAGGCGAGGGCATCGATCTTGCGAACCCGAGTCGCGAGGCCAGCGACATGCGCGATCTTGTAGCATCTGGGTGAGGCCAGTGCAAGGTAGGGCCGGAAACTAGAAACGCAGCTAGGCGAGGCCAGCATAAAATCGGGTTAGGTCGCGCAGGATACATGTTAAACGAGTCGACCCATGGGTTGTCGGGCCAACTCGAACCCGACCCATTTTTCAAACGGGTCATAAAATCCGAACCCGGACCCAACCTGTTTCACAAACGGGTTGACTTAAACCCGAATTTTTCTGGTCGGGTTTTTGGGTGGCCCTAAGCTTAACCTTTTTATTTATTTTTAATTAATTTGATTTTTTATTCTTTTTTATTTCTTTAATTGTTTTTGTTTTTATTTTGTTTTTAGCTTATTTTATTTTCATTTTCTTAATTTCCTTTATATTTTTTTGAATGTTTTTTCATTATCTTAAGATTTTTTTCGTTGCTATTTAACTAGACTTATGATAATTGTCGAAATTTGAAGTTGCCCATTTTTGTGTTCCCAATAGAAAGTTGTCCGCAAGATATTAATGTCTGCATATTTCCAGATTACAAACTAATTAAGGTATATTTTACGTGGCTTTCAGGTTTCGAATATTGATCTCCGTTCACATGTTTAAGGTTTCTGTTCTCGTAAATTTGAAGGCTGGATAGATATTGACTTGAATGCTTATTTTCTTTTAAATTGCGTAAACCCCCAAATAATTGATAACGCGTTGAAGCAGCTTTGATTTTGCTCTAAATATCTAATTTATTTGGCGTAGTGTTTAGTAAGATGAGCTGGCATGCAGTTTATATTATCTTTCGTTGGAACATTTGCGTAACTTAGCTTCTTTTAATATTTATGTTTTATTGATATTTTTATTATCGTGATTAAGGCTTCATTTGGGATGGTTTTTTTTTTTGACTTTTTAAAATAGCTTTTTAGTTCACAAATTAAAAATTTTGAACTAAAAAATTACTTTAAAAAATAGGGCCATCCCATTTGATAGCTTTAGATCATTATTTTTTTCTATTTAAAAAAAAATTTATATAAAAAATAAGTTTACAAATAATAAGAAAGTCGTTCCAAAGCTTAATTTTTTATTTCAAGTAAAAGCAACATGGTAATGACAAATAGCCTGCCATAAAAGGGAATAAAAATGTATCGAAGCTCTTTTATCATCTTATATTTAAGTAATACATAAGGAATATTTTAGTGCAAAAATTATCCTGCTCTGAAATATACGTTAATTATTTTCTATTTTCTAAGATTAAAATTGATGGTATTGAAAGGAGAGAGTTCTTGGTCTTCATAGTTGGAACAATTATTACGTCATCTGACCGGACGTAGAGTTACGTTCGGTCGTTAATAACATGTCGTCACGTGCTCTTACTCTTTACCGCGCGGCTCGACGACTTGACCCGGAGCGGAACCTGGGAATGCTATGTTCACGATTTTCTCTGTAATGTTCTGTATTTGCTAGGTATTGCTTTGCAAAAATGAGAAATACCATTCTGTGAAGACCAATATCATGCGAATACCGAGTTGTACTGAGTTTTTTTACAACTCGGTACAACTTAGTATTTGCTCAGGATTTGCTCGGTATTGCTAGGGATTTGCTCGGTTTTGCTAGAAAAAATTCGGTATTTGCTCGGTATTGTTAGGTATTTGCTCGGTATTGGTTATTGCCGAGCAAAATCGACCAATATATAGCAATACCGAGCAATCTTGGGTCCGTTCCGGGTCGGGTTATCGAGGCGCGCGGTAAATAATGAAAACACATGGCGCGATTCTACTGGCGGCCGAACGTAGAGTTGCGTACGTTCACCGGACCAAATAAAAATTCTCATAGTTGAGGAAATTTAAAACTATTGTCGTAAAAAAACAAAATCATGAGATTTGTTGGATTCTGATTTCTCCTTGTGAACCAAACGAACAAATAATATTCTCTCCCAACTTGTTGAGGGTTAATCGCAATTAGAAACAAGAGGTTTATAATCAGATTAACTGTAATGCTGCCTGATATTAAGTGTAAAAATTTTTATACTAAAAAATCATTTTAAAAAAAAAATTATCCCAAATAAAACTGAAGTTAATAACGAGAACAAAAGCTCAATCTCAAGTCAATTGTTTATATATATATATTTTAAAAAATTATCCCAAAAAAATCCGATGTTCTAAAATTGTCCGATAATTGCCAAATTATACTATTTGCACACATTTCTCCAAAACCGGATGGTTATGCCTCTGTCATCAGAACAATTATTACGTCCTCCGACCGAACGTAGAGGAACGTTCGGTCGGAGGCAATTTCCCGCCAAATACCGAGTTGTACCGAGTAAACACCGAGCAATATCAAATAATAATGAGGAATAACATCATGTAAAGATCCAATACCGAGTTATTTCGAGCTATCTTGAGCAATATCGAGTTATACAAAAATTGTAACGAGTTTTTCCTAAAAAAACTCGGTACAACTCGGTATTTCTCGATATAGCTCGGTATAACTCGGTATTGGTCTTCAAAGAGCGGTATTCATCGTTATTATCAAATAATACCTAGTTGTACCGAGCAAATATCGAATTTTTTGACGGGAATTTAGTGCCGACCGGACGTTCCTCTACGTACGTTCACCGGACCAAATAAAAGTTCCTGTCATCAGCTATCCGATACTATCGATGTGCATTTAAACAATCTACAGAGGATAAGAAAACAAATTACAAATATGAAGGGAGGTTCACGGCATCATTTGCATGAACTATACATAGAATTATCAGACATAGAAGAAAGCACTACACAGCCCATCAAAAAATACATGAGTCTCCTAATTCATACTTAACGCATTGCTCAAAAAGCTTTCAGCATATACAAGCAAAACAAATAAATAAGCCATAACAAAGTCTTATTATGACATTTTATGTTATTTAACGATAACAATTTCTTTTCCTCTTTTAATCATACCTCTAAGTGAATATTGATCAGCTGGCACCTTTAGGAGCATCTGCTGCTCCCCAAACACTGTCCCATGACTGTCCAGGTGCTGCTTTTGGCCCCTCCAGCAAACGCTGCTCCGGCCCTTCAGCACCTGGGAGCTGACCAGCTCCAGCTTGTGGAAGCTTCTTTGGTTTTGTCCTGATTCCTAGTAACCTTAAAACAAACCTTGCAAGCTCACCATATAACATGCCTGAGCGATCAAAAAGCTGCAAAGCATTCGAGTAGAGTAGCAATGAAAATCACTTCAGGTGGTTTTAACTATTTGCAAACATAGCTGCAACATTATTATATGGAAAGTAACATTTTGAAAATTATGAGTATATTGTAATTTGCTTTTCTTTTGACAAAGGCATTAGCTTTATTATAGCTAACATACTAGCAAATATAGCTGCAAAACATAATGTCACATCATAGAAATTTCTAAAAAATAACAAGAAAAAAATAACAGCCATGCAACAATGTGGCAGCTATCTCAAAAACAATGCATTGCAAAAAGCTGTCGCAAATGGACTCTGCTCTGCAAGCTCAATTCCATCTCAAACTTTTAAGCTTTCTTTGGGACGGCTTTTTTATTGCTTCTTAAAGCAACATTTTAGTACAAACATTAAAATTTTTGTACTGAACGAAAGCTATTCCAAATGAAACCTTAATCACATAAAAGTGGAAATTTGACAACTATTCTTGCTACTTAGGGAGTAAATACTGAATAAACATGTCACTAATATGGTTAAGAGATTTATCATCCCAGATTGAAATAAAGGCAAACCTGAAGAAGAGCCGACATAAACATGTGAAAAGCTTGAGTATTCTGATCGATTAGAATTGAAATCCGTCCAAAAAAATTCACCACACCTTGCATCTGAAAAATAAGGTCCAAACACATTATTATAGCGGGAATAAGAAGGTAATCCGCAAGATCACGAGAACCCTAAAATTATTGGAATGAATACCAAATTGCATACACGAAAATGAATGATAAAATATTACTCACCACACGGAGAAAGGACATCCAGAAACCTGGTGGAGATGATGTTGGCCCATATGGATTATTTGGATCTTGATTCCCATAAGGGCCACCCATGCCATAACCACCCATTGGCCCTCCAAAATTACTGTTGTACATGCCACCATACATGCTAGATCCTCCATTAAAACCTCCATAGCCCCCTCTATTATACATGCTATTTCCATAAAGACCACCTCCATAAGAACCACCTAATCCACCATATGATCCACCATACATGCTAGAACCATATCCTGTATTGTAGTTCATATTTGACCCATAGCCTACATTCAGGAAGAGAATATAGTTGCATATTAGAAAAATAGAGCTATTGAAACAAGAACATGATATTTCAAATCAATATTTCTGTACCTCCATAGCTATTTCCATAGTTTTGATCCCAAGGTCTAGTAGGTAGAGACCTCGCAATTACGCTATTGTTAGCGGTTGTATTCCCAGTATTAGAAACCACCTCTCCAGGCTTTGCAGTCCCAGAAGCTTCAACAATGTCGCTTGTACTGCCAGGAGATGGAGGCTTGAATGGGGCTGGACCTGAAGAGGAGCCAGCTCGTTCCCAAGGTTTTGGTGGGGGTGTAGCTCCTGAAATAAAATTATCATGAGGGAGATTTATTGCTTTACATGCGAGAGAGAGAGAGAGGTTTTGGATCCATTGATTAGAAGAGAAGGCTGTTTCTCTAAGATCACAAGTTTTAAGCCACATACTTGACAATTTATCACTCATTCTAGAGAGAGAGAGAGAGAGAGAGAGAGAGAGTTCGTGTTTGATTTCAGATTATTGAAGCATACAAATTAGACAACAATGCAAATTAATTAACATAGTTCAGAAGGTATTGCATATTTGAGGTTGCTGTATATTAACACTAGTTCATGATGTCTAGATCAGAACTTTCTCAAGCTACTCATAACAGCATTGTTCTCTGGTTGCCACAAATTAAAGAATACTCATATTCAGTATACGCAAATTATTGTCAGAATTTGCGAAGGCCTTTGAACGTGGAAAATATGACTCGAGGAATATCCAATGAAATTCAAGTTCAATTGGTACCCACAAATATCTCATCATCATCATTAGTATCAACAATTTGAGATTGAAGTCATAAATCCTCATTTCTTCCAGTTGAGAGATATTTGAGGTGTCAAATCTGTCCTTTGTAAATCATTTCAAACAAATTCTATTCATGTAATCTAGGGTCTACCACTTTTCCTTATTAATCCTTTTAACACTAATTCTATCAATTGATCTAATGCGCACATTTTTTACTCTTCATTACACAAGTCCAAACCATCTAAAAGTCTATTTCAGAAATCTTATTTTCAGTAATTGTCACTCCAACAATTCTCCTAATATAATCATTCATTAATTTATCATTCTTAATTTTACCTCATAATATAATCATTCTTTAATTTATCCCTCTTACTTTTGTCATGCATCCATCTTAATAATCTCATCTCAACCATAATAGATTAGATATTAAAGTTTTTTTATAGCTCAACATTCAAATCCATACAATATCATGGCTTAATTATAATTCACAAAATTAATCTTCAAGTCTCCATGATATCCTGTTATCATATAAAACTCAAATGATATTTCTCCATTTTAACTGTCTAACCTTAACTCTAGAATTTATAGCGTTTTTATATTTTCATTATTTTATATAAAAAATCTAATATTTAAGTCTATCATACCTCCTCCAATGTACTCCCTTATCTTCTAATAATAGTTATAATGCCAACTAAAAGTTCAATTACTTCTAAGGCCTTAAATCTTCTAAAATTTTCCTCTAAATAGTTTCATGATTTCAACGAATGTCTCACCAATTTGAATCATATATCTGCACTATTGATCATTCATGTAAAGTTATAATAATTTGACATAGGTCACACCACAATATTTCAAATACTAAAAAATACTCCATTATACATATATTTAATAATAGGAGATTTACATACATGCCACTTTATACTATTCTATTTACATATTTAACACCTAAAACTTTAATATTACATAGTACCGAGCATGTACCTAGCAGTACCGAGCAAATACTGAGCGGTACCGAGCATATACTGAGCGGTACAGAGCATGTACCAAGCAAATACCTAGCTGTACCGAGCAAATACCTAGCTGTACCGAGCATATACTGAGCGGTACCGAGCATGTACCTTGCAGTACCGAGCAAAAACCTAGCTATACCGAGCATATACTGAGCGGTACCGAGCATATACTGAGCGGTACTAAGCATATATTTGAGGCGTACGCCTCAGCCAGAATTGCACAATTGCGCCTCTGAGGCGCGCCTCAGTCCAAGTGAGGCGTACGCCTCTGCCAGGAGAGGAATTGCGTAAGCCTCGAGGCGGTTTTGGGTCAAATTGCGCTGAGGCGCGCCTCTTATTGCGCAATTTTAAACAGAGCCTCCAATAGCTTTTTGCATTACTAATAAATTCAATTCTTGTATAGTTAGCAAAATTTTTGAACATCACCTTTGTTCTAAAATGTTAGTACTAAGATACTCTACTTCAATCAATTATTTGACATCCTCTTAGTTTTCAAAATTCTATTAAAATAATTTATTTACTAAATCATTATATATTCTTCCAAAACTCTCCAAATCTATGCATCTCATATGGATCTAAAGTGTTAACTTTATACATCTTTTTAAGACCTTCAAGAAAGGAGCCACCAGATAAATTGATGTTGCAAGCAGAT
Organism: Dendrobium catenatum; assembly: GCF_001605985.2. Taxonomy (NCBI): domain Eukaryota; kingdom Viridiplantae; phylum Streptophyta; class Magnoliopsida; order Asparagales; family Orchidaceae; genus Dendrobium; species Dendrobium catenatum. Next base: position 1,588,887 of record NW_021319800.1, on the reverse strand, counting down.
ACAAGAAAGTAGCCATCTGCTAAATTTTTTATGCATATAGAGATTCACCAAATAATTCTCATCATTAGCCTGGTCTCAATTACTACGCATAGGTCTTATGAATATTAATTCTCAACAACTTCCTCATGAGCATCTATTAAGTTTGTATTGAAAACTATTTAAAGTGTTAAATCTAATTTACTCGGATCTTTTAGCAAAATGTTCTGCAAAATTTCTATACATGTTATCGCTTGTACATTTTCTTCCTACATCCACAGTAATCTTATCTACCCTTCTTATTGATGTGCCTTCTACATTATTTTGTACATTCCCAAACCACATAACATCTATTTACAACAAAATCTTCAACTAAGACTACTTCTAGATTTCCTTTTCTATGATAAGTTTCCAATTAATGCTTTCTCGTTCCCCATATGATTTTATAACATTCTCACTTCTGATATGCATAATATGGCTATAATTGACCTTTTTCAACACATTGCTCGGATTCATATAGCATAACTGGTCTAATCATAATTTTATAAAAATTTCTATCAAGTTTTCATGCCCCCACATAGTGGGATAAAGGCTTGTTATTTTTGTTGTTGCTTCTTAAAGTTTGAATGATATTCTATTATCGCATCATACATCCAAAGCACTTTAACCATAAATCTTCATTTTGCATTAACATTATTCTATACAATAGATCCATGATATTTAAAGTTATATCACATCTATGCATCGTTTGGCCTTTTAAAAATTGATAATTATTGATACCCACAAAAAATTAGATACAACGTACTCAATCTTTTATTCTACTAATTTTTAAGGAATGTTTTATCCTTCATTTTAACTATTCATTAATTTCAAAACATCAAATTAATTAAACAGCATCATTTGAAAATAGCATAACACAAAATCACCTTACATGAATATATTTTGTAATTATCTCCATAACTTATCCAATGTTGATTCTTGATTTAATCCTAGGGAAATTGAAAACCTTTTTGTCACCCCATAATTAGTTCCATAACTAGTTCAAATACTAGTCAATGCTGAATCATATATATTTTTGAAATTTTCAACATAGTTAAGACAAATTTTCTCTTTGATGTGCATCAAATTAGTTCACATAATACTCGATTATATGCCTTCTAAAGATCAATAAAACCATATAAAGATCATTATTTTGCTCTTCAAAATTTTTCATCAGTTGAAAGCCTTAGCACAAAATCATCTTAGTGGTAGATCTTCTCAATATAATTCCACATTAATTTTCATATGCTAACATGATTCTTTTTCTAAGACAATATTCCATCACCTTCTTCTATAACTTCATTGAATGACACGAATTTTCATTTCTCTATATGTTAAATCTAAATATCATTTTTGTTTTTAGATATTAGCATCAAAATATTTCTCAAATCATTTGAAATCATTTTAATCTTTAAGATTCCATTGAAAATATTTAGTAACAGAAATGCTCCAATATCTTCCAAAACACTCAAAAATCTCAATAAAAATATTCATGACAGTAGTAATTATAAGGACAAAAAGGCATAAAGCTTACCAACAAGCATTTTCTTTAAACGTTAAGACTAACACAACTTCATTGTTTTGATCAAAATCTATAATGCAATTCATGCCGCACTCAACAGAAACAAATAAAAAAGGTAAAGTTATAAAACCGAGCATAAATAAGTTTGCTATCCAAGCCCAAATAGTTGAGATATGGCTAATGATGATTTTGTCCATTATGCTCTCATAAAGAACTTTTATTCTTAGTATTATCATTTAATAACTTATCAAAATAAAATTTTTATATTTCCTTGATTTACTCGCATTTAATTAAGATTATATAACCATTGCTTCTACTAAGTTAATAACTTTATCAAACTTTTATGTTTCTCATCTTTTGCATGGTAAATTTATATTGTTGGGAACCTCAAAAATTCATATATGATAAAGCAAAACTTTTAACATGAAGTACGCATGTTGATGTTAATCTAACCAAAAGTGGTACTTGAATAAACACATAAAGGTGTGTCAACCATTAGATAAAATTGAATGTGCCCCGCCAAACTTGCAAGTGAATAGACTGTGGAGGCTCAAACATCCTTGAATTGGAAAACCGATCAAATTGAGACCACAATAACCTGGTTAAGGAAAGTTGCTTTCCTTGATAAACAATCAAGCAACAATGACAAAACTAATTTCACCACTATTATTACCTATGATGCACAGACACGGACACGACGACACAGATACGGCACGACACGTACACGGGACACGTAAATTATCAAAAATATTGGACAAGAACACGGGTTGGACATGGTATTATAGTTTTTATATTTTAAAAATAGTGCATAAAAATTAAATAAGTATAATTTTAAAAAATTATTTAGAAATAATAAATCATTTAACTAGAATTTTGTGTTTAAAATGATTAGTATTAGGATGTCGAGAGTTGGACGTCGATGTCGTTTATCAGTCATCGAGAGAGGTGATGAAAATACCTTCACTGTCAAAGAAAAATGAAAATAAGAATATTCGATGAATGGGTAATAAGAAATTAAGTTTTTATATTTTAAATATGTAAAAATTTTAAATACAAAAAATTATATTTAAAAAAATCATAAAATATTTAAGAAACACGTGTCGGACACAAGTGTCCAATTTGCATTTAATATTTTTTTTAATCAAACACCTTTTCGACGTGCCCGACAAGTGTTGGAGTGTCGGACACGTGTCGTGTCGGATACATGACGGACACTGCACGTCTCTTTGAAAAGAAGTGTCGGTGCATCATAGGTTAGTACCTTGTAATGGGGGTGGAGGTGACAAAACAACCTCCTCTGGTTTGCTTCATCACGAGGCACTTTATAGCCCTCCAATTGCAACGACATATACTTGTTAATTAGCATATAATTCATATAAGGATGAACATCTCCAAGCCATTGCACCTTCAATGGTCCAACTTTTAGCGCATTGTTCAACTTAAAGCATATTCTCGTGGAGTCAATCTAAATGAAAACGGAGAGACTATCACCCATTTCTATTGGAAAGAACAAGAGATGTCAAACTTTCTCTAAATTATTCCAACTTGTTTACTCATTGAAACTTAAACCCATCACCACAAATACACTTGTGACATAGTTGCCAATGATGTAGTATGTTTAGATTGTTTATCCTAAATGTTGTCGATTTTAGCCACGAACATGTTAGACCGGTCCTCTATGGACCGGTCTAGCCGGCCCAATCCATTGGGCAGGCTCAATTCTTTTACCAGAGGAGAAAGCCGGTTGTACAGCAAGGGAAGCCGGTGGAACAGGTAGGGAGGAAATAGGGTGGGGTCCACTCGTTTTTCAAATTGATTCTTGGAGCCAAAAGGAGTGGAAGCAAGGGCAATTAGGTCCTTTTATGTTATTTTTGAATTGTATGCATTAAGTAAGGAGAAAATGAGAGATTAGGGTTATGTGAGATTTGCTTTGAGTTTTCTTGTTCTTCTTTGGTGGCTAGGGCTCTAGATCGAATTCTAGAGATTGGGAGAGTGCGATCCTCCTCTCGAATAGAGGATCCTTGTATCTTTGTTATTTTCCTTGCATCTATTAGTAAAATACAAGTCTTTTTCTCCAAATTTCTCTCAGTTTTACTCATTTTTCCCACTGTTTTTACAGTTTTCCTGCTCTGGACAGCAGTTTCTCTTTGATCTTTGCCTTTAAATTGGTTAGGAAATACTTGAGCTCAAGTATTTCCTATCAGAACATCACTAACTAAACTAAGTATGTTCGAGTTAGCATAGCATTAGACATTATTAGATAAAAAATTTATTTATAGAGGAAATGTGATCTCGATCACCCATTGTGAAAAATTACAAGGTATATTATAGATAAAAGAAAAAAAAGGTTCTCTAAAAAATAGTAAAGGAGCTTTTTATCTCATTTAGCAGGTTTTTCTTTATGATTGAAAAAATTGTATAAAAAATCCTCATTATCAATACTAGATAGGATGACACCCTTCTGCACACCATTGAATCGCTTCAAATGTTTAATGCATTTTTTTTATCAACTAGCCTCATCATAAAACTCGGCTAAATATGAGTTGCTTGTAGCCATTTAAAGACAATATGACAAAAAAGCTTACTGTAATGCCTGACTTACTCATGAAAAGTAGCAACAAGAATGGCACATATGACGTCAATAATTATGCTGAATAATGCCATCATTTGAAGAGAAAACAATGTTTAATCCCCATAACAAACAAAATGCGCAGTTTGAGCTGATGCCACCTATACGTAATGCTATTCATGCTACTGGGGAAAGCATGAACTTTGGTAGCACACACTATACTATGTTTGCCACCAACCGTGCGTGATAACCAATCTTGGTGCCCTAGTTAGTATCACCTTTCTTCATTATGACAACCTAAGATTTATCTTTTGCTGAAATTGCTCCACTTTCTTAGAGCTGGACCATCCTTACACTAATTTCTACAAATTGTGTATTTTTGCAACTGAACAAGGCCTCGTGTTAATTCCCCCTTCAAGGGATTTCACATGAAAATCCTTCTCTCATTGATTGTTTATGGTTTTCTAAGATAAGATAGCATGAAGCTCTCATGTTTTTATTGACTGTGGAAATCTCTTTCAGTATACAACATATAAAACTCTATTGTTCTTTCCTAAATATCTAATTTATTATACAACAACAGCATCAAGCCTTTATCCCACTACGTGGGGTCGATTACATGAATCTTTTTTCTCCATTGCGTCATATTAAGAGTCAAATTCTCGTTTAAATTTAATAAATAAAGGTCATTTCTAATATTTTCTAACCAAGTCTTTTGAGGTATACCTCTACCTTTTTTAACATATGTCAAATCTAATACATCTACTCTCCTAACGACATCATCAAAAGACTGCTGTTTTATATGACCAAACAATCTCAAATGACTCTCTCTAATCTTATCTGCCACTGGAGCTACTCCAACCTTTTCACGCATATGCTCTTTTTGTATCTTGTCTCTAACAATAAAGCCACTCATCCACCTGAGCATCCTCATCTCTCTTGATGGTCAACATTCTGCGCCTTAAAGCATTGCAAGTCTCACAACCATTATATAGAATTTTCCCTTAAATTTGAGGGGTACCTTCCTATCACACAACAAGTCCAATGCATTCTTCCACTTCAACCATCCAACTTGAACTCTACTAATAATATCCCCATCCATTTCACCATCAATTTGAACAATAGATCCAAGATATTTAAAATGTGTACTCATATTAATGACTTGATCGCCCAAATCACAATCCCTCCTAGATCTATTATTACTAAAATTATACTCCATGTATTTGATTTTAGATCTACTCAAACAAAAACCTTTAGACTCTAAGGTTGACCTCAATAATTCAAGTTTACCTTCAACGCTCTCTAGTTTTATCAACAAGAAAAAATACCTAATTTATTATACAACAACAACAACAAGCCTTAGTCACACTAAGTGGGGTTGGCTACATGAATCTTTTTTCTCCATTGTATCCTGTTAAACGTCAAATTCACGTTTAAATATAATAAAGAAAGATCATGTCTAATATCTTCTAACCAAGTCTTTTAGTTCTACCTCTATCTTTTTTAATGTGAGTCAAATTTAATACATATACTTTCCTAACCGGGTCATCAGAAGGTCACCGTTTTATGTGACCAAACCATCTAAGGGGACTCTCTCTAATCTTATCTTCCACTGCAGCTACTCCAACCTTTTCACGTATATGCTCATTTCATATCCTATCTCTAAGGGTAAATCCACTCATCCACCTGACCATCCTCATCTCTGTAACACTTAACTTAGTATTATACTTCTCTTTTAATGGCCAACATTCAACACTATAAAGCATTGTAGGTCTCACCACCATCTTATAGAATTTTCCCTCAAGTTTGAGGGGAATTTTCTATCACACAACAAGTTCGATGCATTCCTCCACTTCAACCATCACTCTGAACAATAGATCCAAGATATCTAAAATGTATACTCTTATTAATGACATGATTGCCCAAAGTCAAAATTCCCTCACTAGGTCTCTTACTACTAAAATTACACTATATATATTCAATTTTAGATCTACTCAAGCAAAAATCTTTAGACTCTAAGGTTGACTTTCATAATTCAAGTTTACCTTTAACTCCCTCTCTAGTCTTATCAACAAGAAAAATATCATCAACAAAAAGCATACACCAAGGTACATCCTCTTGCAAATATCTAGTGAGAACACCATCGATTAAAGCAAAAAGATACGGGCTTAGGTCATCCTTGATGTGGGAAAAATACTTGGTCAAACCACCTTGTGTTTGAACACAAGTAATAGCTCTTGCATACGTATCTTTAATAATTAGAATATAAGCGTTATTAACTTTCTTTTTCAAGAACTCTCCATAGCACTTCTCCTAGAATTTTATCACATGCTTTCTCTAAATCAATAAATATCATATGTAGATCCTCCTTATTCTCTCTATTTTTCTTCATCAAACCTCTTAATAAATGTATGGCTTCCATAGTGGACCTACCCGACATGAATCCTAATTTATTATAAACCACTAAAAATTATAACTTTTGCTTTAATTACTATAATCTTCACAAGACTTATGGCTTTCTTATAACCGTTGTAAACCTCAATAATATTATTTTATAGCTACTTATAAAAAATATAAGTGAAGAAGACCTAACATTAGAATTTCCTTAGAAGTTTGAAATAGATGAAGGTTTTGTTTGGCAATGTTGTCTTGTATTTATGTCATATAGCATTAAGTTGTGGTGTACTAATAAATAAAATAAATGACTTTGTTCAACTCATTTTGTAAAAAATTAGTTAAATGGTCAAAATTTGTTGTGCATGCATGAATTGATTGAATGGCCAAAATGAATATAATATGAATTTCATACAAATATAATAAGATCCATATCTTAATTAGTCCTCATTTTTTTCTTCTACCATTTTTTCCTTCTCTTTGGCTGCAAAAATTATCGTTAGAACAAGTTTTGCCACATCTCTAGGAAATAATATGTATCTCGTCCGAGTATTGAACATTCCTTGAGTGTCAAATATTGATGTAAGATGTGTTTCACCAAAAATCAAACTACATATCAACTTTCTTGATAAGAAGAAGAACGAAATAATTAACCACAAAGGAACAACCTAAATCACCACATTTAATTGGCCAAAAATCCTTTGGTTTATGTGAGAAAAATCTTAGGTTAGAGGGTTTCAAAGTCTGATCATTTCCATTTCAATTGAGTGAAAAAAATTAGAGACTCATGTATCATATATTTTGTCTTCAATAAGTAAGAAATGCTTTCATTAGAGGGTGAAAGACAAAATATATGGGGAAAAATTTAGGTGGTTTGGACAAGTGTATCAAAGAGTAAAGGATGCACCAAGAAAACAAATAGAAAATTTATGTGGTGAGATAATAGACCAACGATAAAATTGCCAAAAAGTTATGAAAAAATAGAGCTATCACCTCATTTAAACATAAATAGGAATGAGTGGAGGTGGGGATTCATAAATCTAACCTCAAATAATTTGAAAAAAGGCTTATGATAATGATGATGGTAATAATCATAATCCTTTGTATAAGTTGCATCTATCATGAACAAACAATTTATGTAAATCATCTATAGCAAAAGATTGTTCCATTTACCATTTAACCACCAAATTGTGCAGCAATAATCCATTGCTTGACTTTTCTAGGAGTCAGAGACAAGAAAAGACGTCTAATTTCAAATCATTAATCTTCTTGAAGAGTATACCACTTTGTCAAAGAAAAAAAAGTACAGCCAAGGTCTAAAATGATGCTTATGAGAAGAAGATTGTAGGGCTATAAATAGTGTTCATGATTCCTTCTAACTCATACCACAAAACCGTGGAGGTAGAATAATGATGTTGCAGCTTCATATGCATCTAGTTCTTCTAAGCTTACTAGCAAAACAAACAATTTATAAAAAATAAAACAATATAAAATGTGCACCAGAGTAGAACAAAACAGCATATTTAACAGGAATTAGGATATATGGATGACAGTTTGAGTTACTGTCATCTGAACTACAATATAAAGAAGATTGCAGCGTTATCCAAATTCCAAATGTTATTGCACTCTATCAGTTGTATTTTGAATTTGAAGATTGCAGCCCCATTTATCAACATCGATGACCATTATAGCATAAGGAATTATATTGAACAAGAAAAGCTCAAATAAAAATTTAAAAAAAAACCTCACAAGCATACAAAATATAGTACGCAACCAACTAGACAATTCTCTTGTCCATCATCACAAGAAAGAATTCAGAGTAGCATGAACTCGGTATCATCTAGATAAATAAATCTAAACTTGAGTAAAGGGTGAAGGGCGAATTCAACCAACACATCATATAACGGGAAAAAAAATTAAATTTACATCATCAATCCATTATGGAACCAAATGAAAAAAATAAGGTAAGAAAATTAAAAAAAAAAAATCAAGCAAACAAAGATCAATCTATTCGAGAACACCCAATCGCTCCATGAACACAATTGCAATCCTAAATTGAATTAATACTTTTCAAACAAAAATCCAGAAATTCCCCACAGGAACTCTGCACTCGATCAGCCCATGCAAAACCCTAAGAAACTTGCATCGGCGGTATTCTCATACAAGACTTAGTACATGGATCATTAAACCGGGCAAACAGAAAGCACATATCATAGATTCAACCGTTCTAGCAACTAAATTTGCAAAAAGAAACCTTGTATAAGTAAACCAAAGATCCGAAAAACAGAATTCAAATATGACGTAATCCCGAACCCTAATAGCTGAAAAGAATCAAACAAAGGTACCTGAGACCTCCGTGAATGCCCGATTCGACATTCCTCTTTCTCCCCTCCTACTCTTCGAATCCTGAACCTAATAGGTCGGACTTCCAAACGCCATATTAGAAAAATTACAACTTTGCTTCCTTCCTCGGAACTTTCTTAAGCGCGTGTGGTTTTGTTCAAGTGATGAATAATTAAATTAAACTTATTGAATTCATTATTTATCCGATTTTTAGCTTAATGAGTAATTAGATTTAGATTAATTGAGTAATACATTTATTTCTAAACTAGTAAGTAGATAATTATATTATTTTGTAACTATTTTATGGAAAATTTTATAAAGTACTTTAAAATAAAATTTAGAACTATATGATGATGGGAAATCCATTATTTGTTTAATTAAAGTAGATGGATTATTAAATTAAAGTAAGTTATAACTCTTAAATTAGCTAGATTTTAAATTACATTAATTGATTAATTTAAATGTGTAATTACATTATTTTGAAACAAATGTATTTTAAAATATTTAAAATTAATTTAAATAAGTTGTTGAATTATATGATGATGCAATAATAATTGATTTTTAATAAGATGCGGAATTTAAAGATAATTAATATGTTTTGATTTTAATTATGTAATTGAAATTGGGAGGTAGTAAAATAATTTTGTTACTTTCTAAATTTATAAAATATTATTTCATTATTTTTTTTAATATTTTGAAGAATTTGATGAGTGTAATTATCTTTTAATTTAAAGCATCTATATTATAGTAATATAATTTTGTTGATTTCTAAATTTATATGTAAAAGTGATTGCTATTTGCCAAATCATCATTAGCATACGCTTCTATAGTTGTTATATGTAAAGTCAGTAAAGTTCTTTATTTGAAGTTTTTGCTTACATAGACCTATCAAATTATGTGAGCTATAAAATAGAATAGTCAAATCAACTACACATACCTATTTTATTATGTGAGTTGTATGTTATTAAGAAATATGCTAATATGAATTTAAATTTTATTTTACATCAATGACATGCTTAAGCTTTGCTATAGAAGTGTTGCATCTCCAAGTGAAGTTGATCATTGAGAACAATTCCTTCTATCAATTAATTTGCTTTGGCACTTGCATGCTAAAGCGATGATGATACACATCTATAGGAGATGAGATTACATAAATGCATTTGGTTGGAAATTTTTAGTACATAGATTTTTTGAATTTGATTGACATTTGATTGGTGCTAACTTTCTTCAATCGGTATCATGTTCTACGACATGAAGGAGGGGGTGCTATTTTAGATGATGCTCAAAGGACAACAAGTGATATTGAGCATTATATTCTTTACCATCCATGGAATTCAAAGGAGGATGAATTTATGTTGGAATTCTACAATAAACTGATGAATAATGTACTGTTTGAAGGTAAGAAAACGAAGTTTTAAATGGAACATATTGGTAAAACCTCTAGTATGAGCTTGAGTTTCATTTTGAATGTTGTCCAACTCAAACACAACTTCAAGCTCATGTGCATTTGTTGCTTAGAAAAAGTAAGGCTTTGTAATCTTCTTTATGTTATCTTTACCTATTGGTGTAATTTTGTGTTACTAATATTAAATCTTATATTGCTTTTTTCATGTGTATTTTATATCATTGTGGAGTAAGTTAGTTCCTCTTTGTTTTGAAATTTTAATTTATTTTTCATCAACACTATAGTGGAAGAGTGTTTGTTAACATTTGAAATATACATTTCATTAAGAGCATGATATTATTTATAAATATATTTAGATAACAAAATAAATTTATTTTGAAATAAGTGAATATAATACCCTCTCTTTATAAGAGTTCTTAAATTTATTTTAAATTAGTTGTGGATATGGAAAATGCTTTTAATGAAACACACATTTTTTTCCTAAAGAAGTGTTAAAATTTATTACAAATAACACTATAGTAAAGAAGCCCAAGTTCGTGTAAGATATGATGCACGATAACTAGTAACAAATGATACATATATCACCTCTGTTGTGCTCTACAAGGTAGCATGTCTATGCTTATGGTGTAATTTTTAGGTGGACGAATAGGTCTATCTCATAGTACATGATGTTCTTCAACATCAACCTATGCGTGCTCCTCCACTTCTTCACATGTAAGATTTGTAGCATGTTAGAGAGAGGTTGGACTCAACCATGTAGGTGTCCTAGCATACCCCTATGAAAAATCACCTACATCACATGGCCCTCAACACACACTAGAACTTTGCCATTGTTCGTACTGGCTTCTTATACCAACATTTTCTATTGGATTAGTGAGAAAATATTATGGTCATCTTAGGACAGGAAATGAAGATTAACTGTGTTGATGTTTGAGGGGCTAACATCTGAACTTGAAGTACAAACTATATTTATTAGCTATGTGATTTGGTACTTCAGAATATCGAGTGTTTGCAATGTTTACATTTGCCTCCACATTACACTGTTTAGTTCCTCAAACTTGTTTATGAATTATTGCATCTCAATGTCATAATCTTGCCAAAAAATGGTTGGAATACTTCCTTTGTCTATAGGAAGTAATTCCACTACAAGTTGAAATTGAAACCAAGTGATCGGTATAATACAACATGATTATTAAGTAGGAGTATTTCATATTGAGTACTCATTACTAGAGTCATTCAATTTGTGCTCTTACATAGTAAGTATAAGGTGGTTGAGATGTTGCCTTCAGTAGGTATACTATAGCCCATGATATACACCACCGCTTGTAGCATTTTAATGCATGATCTCCCACATCTACTCCACCTATACCTTGCACAACAAATACTCCTCAACCCTCCAACATAGTAACATACTACTAATGATAAAGAAGCCAATCAACATCTTCTTTGTCCCATCCATCCACCCTATCAAAGTTAGATTCCATATGAAGAACATCTAGAGTCAACCTGCACCCAAACTGTCGAATAACCCTATTAAGTAAGTTCCATTCAACTCTCTTCCAACATATCAGTAGTACCCGAGCCATCCAAATAACTCCCAAGCATATCTGTGTAACATGACGACAAAGTTCTTCTCCATATGGCTCCCAAATGACCTGAATCAATATTTGTTAAGCTTATAATCCAAAGGAGCTTGTTTTGTAAAATCATAAAATAGCCAAATAGTTCATTTTAGTCGTACCTAACTCTAGAGTAAACCATCTAGTTCATCCATGTACATGTCAAGATTTCTAACTGGTCTCTCTAGGCCATTCCTTATTCCACCTGTAAGAACAGGTTAACAATTTTGTTAGTTAATTGCTTATTGTAAGAACAAGTTAAGAATTTTGCTAGTTCAATGCATATTTATTACTTGGATCCTACACTAATGCCTCAAGTGTTTATTGGAAAGGAACATGAAGACTGGGTCTTCACACATGGATATGCTCCCATGACCAATATATAATAAATGAACACAACCAATAATCTTGGCCCTATTAGGCCTCGAAGCTTCTGATAACTCCATATTAAGATAGGCTAATATTTGTGCTGCTAATGTAATAAGTTCTAAATATTATTATGTCCTCTAATAATGGTAGATATTTGATATGAATCTCAGATTCTCAATTGTCTAAGAGTAGGAAACACCTAATCATAAATAATATGTACATGTGAACATGTTGCCAAAAATCTATCTCATTTAGGCCACCGGAAGACTCTTGGTAGAACGTCCAATGAAGCCAACTTAATGGCATGCATGTTTCTTCATGTGATTGCCCCATCTTGAACTTAGAAGTAATGCTTGGGATGACTGGGTCATGCTATATAACATCAGGTTTTGGATGGGTACATTGCAAGTCATCGCAATAATCTAGCCAGCTCAACCATTGTTTGCCCACCCCAACCACTAATAGTTTAATAACTGCATTTCCATCAACTTTTATACCTATGAGCATCGATACATCATGTAATGTTACAATTATCTCACCAACTGCAAAATGAAATGTGTTGGTATGTGGGAAACATCACTCCATTAAGGATATCAATAGATGATTATTGAGCTGAATGTATAATAGCTGTATCACGCACTCGATACCAGCCATTCTTATAGCAATCTTGAACCTTGGTTAAGTCATTGGTCAATTTTGAACTATAAGGATGTATACATATGGTTCCAAAATTATTCCTTGCAAAAAGCAAAATATAATTGCATGGCATCTTGAAAATTTTTAGAGCAAAATTTTGGAACATACACTACAACCCCACCTTATTGGGATGAGCCACTCTATGAATACCCAACAGAGAGGTTATGCTATGATGAACATCAACTAAAGATGGACCATATGCAATTTTTTCATCACCTGGTTGTCGCCTGATTTGGTGCCAACTCATTAGTTACTTTTTATACATTTGGGTATTTTCTAAGTCTTACACCCCTAAGCAAGTGAGAAGATGAAATGCACATTAAATATACAATTTCAACATACTTCTTATTGCTTATATCCATCAGCCTCATGGTGCATGGCCATCATGTCCATTGTAATTAAACAAGTTAACTCATGAGATCGGTCAAGCTAAACTCAATAAATGGTTGATGAAATGAGATTGATGAGCTTATTAAGCCAGGCTTAAGCTAATATTGACTTGACTTGTTAGTTCATAAGATGGGTCTTTAAAAAACATCAATAGAACATAAACATAAAATATATTAAAATTTAAGAGTGTAAGTTCAAAGTTATTAAAAATAATTAAAAGTATATCTCACTTCTTTATATCAAATGATTTCTTATTCCTACTCAAATTCCTCATTCTTTTTATCATATTATTATAACTATTGTTTAAGTGGGAATTATTTTTTCACTTTCTTAATAAAGTTGCCAGCTTTATGACAAACTTGCACTTGTTGAGTTGAGCATGAACTCAATCTTAAACTCAATTAATGAATCAAGCTCAAGCTCAAAGTGAGGTTGGCTCGAGTTTGACTCAATTAGATTACACACCTATATCCATGATGTCTTTGCTTGGGAAACTACTCGCTATAAACTTTCTTCTGTCATATGTCATTTATTTTTATACAAGAGTAAATGAGAAGCATGAAAATGTGCATGTCCTTTTCTTTCGTGTTGACATAGCCCATCAGCTCTAGCCATCTTTCTCTTCCGACTTATCATATGTGTGTAGCCTTTCATAGCAAGACATAAAGGATGTCATAAATTTAAATTTCTTTAGGGTTGAATGTATGAATTAGTTAGTTACCACTAGTTCTCAAGCTATTAAAATTTAAGTTTTTTAAGCCGATATATCAGGACGATATCCAAAAATAAGATTTTCCTAAGTAGATATGGCGGCAGATTCTTGTTGAATTGAGCCGATCGTCCTAGCAGATACAAAATAGTCCAGGACGTTGTGTTTTGCAAAAAGATGGCTGCTTTAATGAGGATGCCCTAATTAGGGTTTTTACTTTAGTCAGATCGTCCAGGACGATATAAATATCATCCCGGACGATGTTACCAAAAATAGAAATCTTTTAAGGCACAACAGAAAATCTTCCAAGTTACAAATCATCAGATGCCACACCAAATACAACATACTCAAGAAAAGAAAAAGATTACAAACTGACACAGACCTAGTCTATCCAATCTTGAGCTGATTCCAGATTACCGTCTGATCGTGTGGACCTGAAACGTTAGCACATAAGGCAATTGAGAGAAATAAGGAATGTTTGCTATCATCAAAATTATAAACCATAGATCCGCAACACATCAAGCACCCTAGCTTCTACTCAACTTCAACGTGCCTATTTTTTACCTTATTTCCTAGCTCTTGACATTGTTCATTGTCACTTCTCAAACCATAGGCTCCCTTTTCCTCTACTCATATTTCCAATGCACGGTACTTATTAGTTATAATAAGTCACTGATTCTTATAGCCACTTGAAGATTTAGTGAGGTCACTAGGAGTCTTTCATTCCTTATGTTCATAACCTCATTGGAGATAATCTTACAATCACCTTTCCACTGTGTTCTCAAGTTTACTTTTCTCATTTTCCCTTTTGTCATTAGATGATCCTCTACTTAGCAACTCTTATTTAGTCATAGTTACTCAAAGTATCAAGGAAGGACTAACATCTCCTTAGATAGATCCTAAGACTTCTTACATAAACTCTTAGAACCATTTGATGGTGGGATTTAATACACATCTTAGATGGTTAGAAAATTCATATCAATAATTATCTAGTTACTACCTAAATCATTGACTCCAACACCATACATTTATGTACGTGCCCAACAACTTCACTCCAATTAAGCCACTAAGCCTTAGAGGTGCTATTGACTACTGCTCACTAACCTCTTGACTTCATTAGGAACAATGTATTCCATGAATATGCCACCTCTTATAAGGTGTGCATGTTGACTTTTGGAGATGATGCCTTTGCATAAAACATTAAGATAACTTGTCATTTCTTACAAAATGGCATATTGAGCATAGCTAAGGTGAACTTGAACCATTGACTCATTAACTCTAGAATTACACACACATACATGCATGTCATCACCTTCTAGCATGTGTTGCCAAACTCATAAGCTAACTCTAACCTAATAGCTTGCCAAACTCAATGACTATAAAGTGATCACCACCACTTTCTCCATCTCATTAGATCCTTTAACTAAAAAAATTTTGGATGCCTTTTAGGAGTATCAAGCCTCATCACATTCATATGTTAGAGATCTCAACTAACATGGTGTGACTATGTTGGCTCTAAACCTAATAGATCATCTGGTTCAAGGCATTATTATCCATGCAATTTGGGCTATATTAGCCACCCACAATCCATTTAAATATAAATTTCTTTCTAAATTGATTCCTCCTTGGATACACACCATGCTCACTTTATTCTTATAATAAGAAATTAAGGGTTATTTCATTTATTTGTATTAACTTTATAAGAATTTAAGGGTGAATGAGTGTGAAACCTACAAATACAATTTAGTTCTACTTACTTTGACCTAATATGAAAGAGTTAATTATTTAAATTTTTATATTTTAAACCTATTTGCATGTGTTTGGGAGTGATTTGTGTGTATGAAAAAGGTATGAATGTGTTGTGGAATATGTTATAAGGGTTTGAATGCATATTGGAAAGCTCTAAAAAAAATTTCCCTTGAATGCCTATGTGTTATGTTTTCTAGGACCTTGGCATTGGAAAATGGAGCCTAAGTGGAAAATAGTCACATTACAATTCTATGGGTTATGCAATTTTGAATTTGAACTAGCATCGTGGCACTCAAATATTGGCCAGACATTAGGTCAAATTCTACACTTAAAATATCATTTTCCACTCAAATGTTTCATTCTGTTCCTTAGGCAATCGAATAAGAGAGGGAAAGGAAGGGGTTTGAGAGAGAAAAGAAGGGATTTTGAGTTGCTTTGGGTCATTTTATCTATCTGCCCATTTCAAAAAGTTATTTGAATCAAGGTAGGATAATTATGCTTATCTCAGTTTTCAAAAAATATGAAGTTTTTTGAATTTTTTTATTTAATTTATTTTTTTCATTATAAAAAAATAATAATACATTTGTACTGGTAAAACTTTCAGCACATTATATGTTAAAGAAATTGCAGTTCTAAATATTTTGATTATTTTTTAAAAAATTTACACTAGGAGTTTTATAATTTATGTAATTTTTATTGAGTTTAACATAATCTAGACTATAAACAAAAGTGTTGTAGTGTGATTAAAGTCTTAAAACATGATTTTACATAATCTCTATTAATTTTGTTATACTTTGAAACTGTGAATTTTTACTTACTAGAATTTTTTGCTATCCACCATTATAAAAGATTGTAAAATTTTAAAATAGGCTTAATTATATTTGAATTACGACAATATGATAAAGTATATGTTTATGTGGTTGAGTAAAATGATATTAATTGAATGGTTTTGATATGAAAAATAGTTGGTAGAAGATATAAAGGGCTAGAATCTTTTAATATTCTAGTTGAGACTATGAATCTAAATCTAAAACTCTCTAAAAATATGTCTATTAGGAGTCATAAGGGGTCATAATCCTTTTAGATTTAGTTTGAAAAAGGGAGAAATTTTTTTGGGAGCCATAAGAGGCTACAATCCATTTAGATTCTATTTGGAACTAAAGTAATCTATTATTTTCTATTATAAGTTATGCATTTTAGTTTATTAAACTTCTTAGTGTTATTATTTGAATCTTTGGATAACTGCTTCACTCTTATTACTTTACTCAGTATAATGATTTATTATACTACAGTTAACTACATTTAAATTTTATGAAAAATTTTAATAAAAGAAATATTTAGAAATATAAATTGGTGTTTATGACCTACTGAGTTATTGTAGCTCACTATGATTTGTATTCTATTTTTATAATCTTAGAAAGGGAAGGGTCTTATTAATTAGTTGCTTAGGATCTGATCTAAGTTTATATATAATGCTTAGGGCATTGACTGACTGTGCCAAAGGAAGTAGAGTGAAGAACACAAGTAAAAGTGTACCAAAAAGGTGGAAGAAAGTAGGGAGCTCTTCTCCTGGCCTTACCCTATAGCAAGGGCAGAGCATAGGAGAGAGCGAAGAGTAGCACTACACAAGTAAGACATCACCAAATGACGAACAAGTGATGGGATCTTCTCCTGGCCTTACCCCGCAACAAGGGCATAGCTAAGAAAAGAATCACAGTAAAGTATCACCATAAGGGTGAAAAAGTAGGGAGGGTTTCTCTCCTTGTCTTACCCTGTTGTGAGGGTAGAGCTGAAGAGAGAACCAAGAGTAAAGTAGTAAAAGTAGACAGACTATCTGCCTGACCATATCAAAATAGTAGAATAGAAGTTGAAGGGCCTCGTCTCCTCCTGATCCTCTCAGAACAGTGGATTGGGGTGACTCAGTATTTATCTGACCATATCAAAACAACAAATAAAGGAGTCACGACATCTGGTTCCTGCTTGATCACAACAGGATACGCAGGGTAAAAGGTGGTGAGAAATGCCTTCCAAGTGCTCTGTCAGGCTCTCTTGACCAAGTAAGTAAAACTAACTATCTGCCTGATCATATCAAAATAAAATAATAAAAGATGAAAAGGCCCCGTCTCCTCCTAATCCTTTCGGAACAGTGGACTGGGGTGACTTAATACTTCTGTCTGACCTCAACAAAAGTAAATATGTCATGAAATTAGAAGCCTACCTAGTCCTTAACAGAACATCCAAAGTAAAGGGGTGGTGAGGAATGCCTCCCAGGGACTCTATTGGGCTCTCTCAACCAGATAAGTAAAACCAACTACCTATCTGTTCAATTCAAACAATAGTATAGAAGGTGGAAAAGATTTTTTCACCTCCAGATCCTTTCAGAATAGTGGATTAGAGTGACTCATTACTTCTACCTGACCTTAGTAAAAAGAAAATAAGCCACAAAATTAGAAGCTACATAGTCTTTAACAGGGCATCCAGAGTAAAGGGGTGGTGAGGAATGCCTCCCAGAGGCTCTATCAGGCTCTCTCAACCGGGTAAATAAAACCAACTACCAATCTGACCATATCGAAAAGTAGGATAGAAGGTAAAAAGGCTCCCGTCTCCTCCTGGTCCTTTTAGAACAGTAGATTGGGGTAACTCACTACTTCTGCCTGACCTCAGCAAAAAATAACTAAGCCAAGAAAATTAAAAGCCTACTTAGTCTTTAATAGGACATTCAGAGTAATGGGGTGGTGAGGAATGCCTCCCAGGGACTCTATCGGGCTCTCTCAACCGGGTAAGTAAAACTAAATACCAATCTGACCCTATCGGAATAGCGGGGTAGAAGGTGAAAAAGATACCGTCTCCTCATGATCCTTTCGGAACAGTGGATTGGGGTGACTCAATACTTCTTCCTGACCTCAGCAAGAAGTAAATAAGCCATGAAATTGGAAGTCTGCCTAGTCTTTAATAGAACATCCAGGGTAAAAAGAGGTGGTGAGGAATGCCTTCCAGGTGCTCTGTTAGACTCTCTCAACCAGGTAAGATTTAACATCTACTCAACTAGATTGGCCTTGCAAATGAGGAAGGGCTCAATACTCACTTGCTCTTATCGGGAGTAGTGGGTAGAGAGTCAGGTTCTGGTGCATGCCTGATCACAACAGGACACTCAGAAAGAAAAAGGGTGGTGAGGAATGCCTTCCAAGGGCCCTGTTAGGCTCTCTTGACCAGGTAAGTAAAACCAACTACCTGTCTGTTGGAATCAAAATAATATGATAGAAGGTGAAAGTCATCTCAACATCAACCTGACACATATTTATGAAGGGATTTGAGGGAGAAAGGAAAAGTAAATGGAAGGCTTCCAAGGGTAGAGTTATCTAAGGAATCTCAAGCTAGCATTTTAGGAATCCCAAGCTAACAGTGGATTGGGGTGTTACCACTTGGTAGAAGAAAAATCGTCATGGCCATGAGTATTCAAATGCCGTTAGGATATCTTAGGAAACCCTAACCCTACACAAAAGGGGAGGAAGACATCAGAATAACGTCTCCCAAGAAAGCTGGAAGAGATACACCCTCAGTAGAGTGTGCAAAGGGGCAATTTTATTATGAGTAAGTGGGAACTGAAGTAGCGAAGGAGCTCATCTTCTACGAAAGACAAGACTAAGTCAAGTAGAAATAATCATCAAGGAAGCTACAGTGGTAAATCCATACTAACTGACGAGGCCTCTATAAGGAGTAGAATCAAAATCAACGCATCCAAATGACCTCTTCGGCAACTAGGAGTCAGGTCTCAATGGGAACACAAGTGGTAAAAGGATCTGAAGAGCTGACTTTTTGATAGAAAACCAAAGCTCACAAAAAGGTGATGGTGGCACCTAAGGCATGATGCACCATATCACCAAGTGAGGGGAGAAGAACCAAAGCAGCAAGGGAACACACTCGCCACTAAGGACAATAACTCTAAATAGATCAATAACTATTAAAGGTTCATAGTGGTAACACCCACACAAACTAGTGGGACCTTATGAGAAGTGAAAGTAACCTCAACTCATTCATAAGACTACTATGGCAACTGAGCATAGTGTATGAATGATAGTATAGGCCACGAAAAGGAGAAGGAGAATTAATCTTCTGCTATAAGATCAAAGTTCTTAAGGTAGTGATATCAATATCCTGGATAAGATATGCTACGTCACTACCAGGAAGACAACTCTAGGTAGAAAGGGGACACACTCACTACATGAGTATAGTAATCATAAAAAGGATTGAATAAAGATCAAAGGGCCCCTGGGGTTAACACCCACACAAACTGGTGGGACCCTATGGGGGGGGGCCTATGGGGGGGGGGGGGTAAAAGAAACACTATTATATTCATAGGACTACTTTAGTAGCTAGGAGTAGGGTACGAATAGTGAAGTAGGTCGATATAGAAATTAAGGAGCCAATTTTCCTCTGGAAAATCAAAGCTCCTGAGTATGTGATGCTAACATTTGAAATAAGATGTACTATATTATAACTAAGGAAATAACTCGAGGTGACAAGGGAACACATTTGCCACCGAGTATAATAATCATGTGTGAGATTTATGATTATCAAAAGGTCACAATGGTAACACCTACCCTAACTGGATAGGACCCTATGAGGAGTAAAAGTGACACCACCACATTCATAGGACTACTCTAGCAGCTCAGAGAAATGTATGAATGGGAGAGTATGCTGCCAAAAGAGGATAGAAGGGGGTTGATCTTTCCTTAGAAAAATCCAAGCCCATAAGGCAGTGATGGCGACATCCAGGACATGATGTATCATATCACTAACAAAAAAAGTTAAAATTATAGAGGTTCATGAACAACTAAGTGTGGATTCATCCTTGAAGCAATCATCAAGATACTTCAAAGAAGAAGAAAGAAGAATTTTTGGGGAATTTGTGCTCTTAGAGAGTATTATCGGGTTCCTCCTGTGATAAGGGAAACCAGTTTTGCTCTGCTAAGAGCTTTCCTCTTTTTTATCATATGTATTTTTTTTCTATTTTATGTGTTCATAATCATAGATTTATATTATCTCGTACTATCGAAGGTAACATATAGTAGAGTAAACATTTATCATATCCAAGAGTTACTCATAATATGAGAATATCCTCTAATAATTAAAATATGAAGAGAGGGAATTATGATTGGTTTTGATATCCTAGACCATGTTCACCATATGAATAAAACTAGGGAAAGAAATTACACATGATCTTGTAAAGAAGTAAATAATTAGTTTTGATAACCCATACCACATTAATCTCATGTGAATGAACTGGGGAGCACGATTATAGTAAAATTGACGTACGAATAAAAATTATAATTATGATAGAGGATCAACATTACCACTCCTAATTAACATAGGGTGGTATGGACCCAGTATCCCATCTCCAAAGGGTTTAAACTAACAACTTTGACAGCCCCGATCACATTTAACTCATATTTATGCACTGGGGATAACAACTATCAGATCAGGACTGATAGGAAGAAGAAATTCACATAGGAATAGTGGATCATCGTCACCACACCTTACTAACATAGGTGGGTGTGGACCCATTATTACATCTTGAAAATAGATTTGAATAATTAGTTTTGATATCCCAGATCACACTTGGGGTGGCAAGTGAAACTATGGGACTAAGCCTTATAAAGGGGTGAAAAAACTAAAAGTTCTATGCACTGGCACCAATATAATTGGTGCACACAAATAGAAGTAAAAACATCCCTACGGCGTATTAGCACCTTTAAGGATAACCTTATACTCTTCATAACGAACATCACGTGGTAGATGACAAATCATCATGGCCACACAAACTGTCAAAAAGTAAAAGGATCCTTTCAGGGGGTACATATACAGAGGGATATCTATAAGTGGTAGAGAGGCTCCCCTGTGATGTACTAGACTCAAGTATAGTACTTTTTCAAGTACTGCATGTTGATGACAGGCATGAGGTGAACACTATTTATATGAACAAGTAGGCAATACCTTCATAAACTTGCTCTACAACGAAGGGGCCTTCCCAAATAGGCTCAAACTTACCACTTTGGTGCTGATGTGAAATGATAGGCCTACGTAAAATAAGAACTAAATTGCCTACCCGAAAAGCATGGGGTCTAACAAGGCGATCATGTGACCAGGCCATTCCGGCTTGGTATAGCTTAAGGTTTTGATAAGCTTGTAAAAGCAGCTCTTCTAAGCCATTAAGCTCTTCCAACCTTAATCGGGCATTATCTTCATTATATAGATAATAAATAACTGCTACACGTAGTGAGGGGAGCTCGACCTCGAGTGGGAGGACTACTTCAACCCTTAAGGCTAAAGCATATGGGGTGGACTAGGTAGGAGTACGGTAGGTTATCCTATAGACCCATAATGCTTTAGATAACTTATCATGCCATTCTCATTTATTTTCATCAAGGATTTTCCTTATCAGTTGCAAATATAATTTATGACGGGCCGTTATCATAAATTATACGGCGCGGAACACCAAAGCTATAAATAATGTTATCGTGAAATAAACATATCACATCTTCTGATTTAACTTCTTTTAGTGGGACAGCTTCTGCTCATTTAGAGAAGTAATCAGTGGCAGCTAAAATAAACTTATGACCCTTAAAAGGAGGGTCTATAGAACCAACTACATCCGTGCCCCAACCCTCAAATGGACAAGATGTTATAGTAAGATGCAACGGATTAGGTGGTTGGTGAATCACCGTACCATGAACCTGACACTGGTGGCACCTATTAGCATACTTCATACAATCACAGATCAAAGTTGGCCAGTAGTAGCCATGACGTTTAATTCTGCCTTTCATTTTAGGTTCGGACTAATGGGCACAACAAAGTCCTTAATGTATCTCACCCATAACATTACGAGCCTCTTCTTTATTAAGGAAACGTAACCACACTTGGTCAAAAGAGCATCAATACAAGGTATCATTTATATATATGAATGATAGAGCTCTCTTTCTAATTTGAGTGACAATAGATTTATCATCCGGAAGCCTACCATGCTTCAAATATTCTATGAAGGGCACTATCTAATCTGACTCCTCATCAATAGTAAACACTATGAGGGTCTGATCGGGAGAAGACATGTCTACGGGGTACAGAGCTTGATGATACTAGACAATAATAGACACGGCGTTTCCAGCAGGGTCAGCTAATTCTTTTGCTAACTTGGCCAAGGCATCTTCTTTTCTATTTTCAGATATATGGATTTTGGCCAAAGTTACTTCTAGTATTAAGCACAAGGGTTCTATTACTTTGTTATGATATGAAAGAAGCTCAAGCTTAAGTATTTTGTAGACTCCAGCTACTTGATTTATTATTAGTTGGGAGTCTCCAAAGATTTTTATCTGCATAATATTTATCTGAACGGACAACTCAAGCCCCAAAATCACAGCTTCATACTCAGCCTCATTGTTAGTACGAGGTTCTGATAAACTATAGGAGTACCGTAGAGTATGACCTTCAGGGGATACAAAAATTAGGCCTAAACCTACCTTAATTGTAGGAGTTTCATTAAGATTTAAGACTTTAACAGATGACACACCATCAAAGTAAAACTCCTAAGTAGGGGACTTCTGTTCATTCACACTCATGATTAGTTCATCAGGTAGATCGTCATTTAGTGGGGAATCAGCAGGGATCGGGTGATCGGCTAGAAAGTCAGCTAGAGCCTGTCCTTAGATGGTCCGCTGAGGAACAAAAGTAATGTCAAATTGCAGTAGGATCATAGACCATCGTGCTAGATAACCTGAGAGGGTCATACGGGTCATCAAGTACTGTAAGGGGTTTGACTCAAGAAATTAGATTGATCTTATTTGATAGAATATAATGCCTAAGCTTTTGTACTGCAAAGATTAAGGCTAAACATTGCTTTTCCATCGCTGGGTACTTAAGCTCTGTAGGTATCAATCATCTGCTAAGGTAGTACAAGGCATTCTGCTTGCCTTCCTCATTCTCTTGAGCCAATAATGCACATAGGAATTCATCCAGGGTTGTAGTGTAAAGAATCAATGACCTACCTGGGCTCAGTGCAACTAAAATAGGGCGGTTCATCATGTTGCGCTTTATACTCTCAAAGGCCTCCTGATAACACTCATCCCAGTAGAATCGGGCATCCTTCTTCACTAGAGCAGTGAAGGGATGACGCCTACCAAAAAGTTTGGAGATAAATCTGCATAAGAAAGCAAGTCTACCCTGAAAGGATTTCAAATGGGTAAGACTTTTAGGGATTTTTAAATCCACTATGGCTTTGATCATAGAAGGATCAATCTCAATACCACAGAAACAAACTATAAACCCTAAGAACTTTTCTGCACTAACTCTAAATGCACATTATAAAGAATTCATCTTCAAATCATACTTGCACAGGCATTCAAAAATGACTCGTAGATCTAGAAGGTGATCTTTACGGACATTGCTTTTGAAAAAAAATTATCCACATAGCATTCAACTTGCTCGTGTATCATCTCATCCAAGATATAGTCATAGTACGTTGATAGGTGGCCCTAGCATTCTTGAAACTGAAGGGCATCACCTTGTAACAAAATACACCTATCGGTATGCGAAATGCAGTAAATATTTCATCCTCGGGGTCCATCTTTATCTGATTATAACCAGATGAATTATCCATAAATGAGAAGATGCTATATCCACCATAAGCTCAGGGATTGGAAGGGAAAAATCATCCATAGGACATGCTTTATTCAAACCATGAAAGCCGATACAAACACGTATCTGTCCGCTCTTCTTTTGGACTGGAACAACATTGACAAGCCAGGTAGGGTACTTTTCTTCCCTAATGAATCCAGCCTCTATAAATTTCTTAGTTTT
This sequence comes from Dendrobium catenatum, assembly GCF_001605985.2. Taxonomy (NCBI): domain Eukaryota; kingdom Viridiplantae; phylum Streptophyta; class Magnoliopsida; order Asparagales; family Orchidaceae; genus Dendrobium; species Dendrobium catenatum. The sequence continues at coordinate 1,564,257 of NW_021319800.1, read as the reverse complement.
AGTGATCACCTATTGTTTAATTTCTAATCTTATTATGCAAGGTGTTTACATAACAGGGACTGCATCAGGCTGGATGGCTAACTTATTGACTGCCACTTCTAGGATTAAACCAGGTATCTTGGTATAGTTCCAGGCAAAGCAGTCTCTAAACTCTGATAGTAACTTAATATATTCTTGAGCCTCTGAATCAGACAATAGGGCACTATAAAAAATAGGCCTAGGATCTGACTTAGTGCCTAAGTTACCTTCACATAGTTCATCCATGGAAGAAGTGATGCCATCTTCAAACTTTTGTGCAGCATCAAGGATTCTATCTTCGCCACTATCTGGGTCTTCTTCGTTGGCAAGAGAAATAACCAAATAAGAATGGGAGACAGCACGAATATTGACATGACTAGACTAACTCAATCTCATATAACCCATACCTTTTATGCCTCAAGGGAAGTCAGTTCGCCAAATATGGGCTTGCTATAAAGCTTATTCATCAGGCCAAGTGGAACGAATGAGACCCCGCTCAACAAAACTCTCTATGGTAGGTGAAAAGTAATAGGGGGCACTCATGACCTCTATATTCATAGCGGTCTCCTTCGAATCCTAGTTCACAGGACCCAGTGGTGCACCTATACTACGGGGTAAAGAGGGACACTCCTTAGACCATGCTTACCAAAATGTCTCTTAAAAGTGAGGTATAGGGTGTTCACTAGTCCATAGGGAACTATCATCACTAGTGGAGGGAGTGTCAGAAGGTCTTTAATGAGAATCCTCAACTCTTATTCCACATACTTGATGGAGAGAAGGTTGTCCAATAGTAGTATGACATCAAAAGTCTCCTTCCTCGTCTGAACTACTGTCAACAACTAATCCACCCTCAGGTATTGGATGTCTAGAAAAGGTAGGACATGAATCATAACCAGCGGAATATGGAGGTGATGAATGGACTGAATGATGAAGTTTATCGATCACTTCATCATCAAAAGAGTCAGACTCTACAGTCAAAGAAGAAGTATAAAGGTGAGGGGGAGGAGGAGTCCGAGTGTCATGGTTCCATGGCTTACAGGTTGAAACTCTACCTCTACCACTACCTCATCCTCCCCTACCTCTACTAGGGGGAACATCGTGCCTCACTGAAAACTAAAAATGAGCTCTATCAGAATGCGAAGTGGAAACACCTATCTCAATACTAACTTGTGATGGACCATATACTAATGATTATATAGGACCCTATGCAGGTGACTGCATAAGACCCTGTATAATACTAGTGGGTGTCACTAGTGACTGACCAGGTGGAGATTTACGATTCTTCCGAGATACATAGTACTCGGCGTCATCATAAATAGTGACCTTATGCACGAAAAATGGCTGGGTATCTCTAAGAATGGTATACTCGACATCATTACTCATAAACTTCATACATTGGTACAAGGTAGAGGGCACCATTCTATACTCGTGGAGCCAAGGCCTTCCTAAGAGAGCCCTATATGAAGTGTCAATCTCAAGTACATGAAATTTTGTCTCAGTTAGGAAATTTCCAAACTTCAAAGATAGGGTGATGGACCCTAGAGTACACTGGCCTTGATCATTGAAGTCTTTCAACATGATCTTCTCAGAAGTGAGCTTCAAATGACATAGGGAGAGGCTCTTTAAAGCTTCATAGGTGAGAATATTTACTGAAGCCCCTTGGTCAATGAGGACATGTTCAACTCATAACCATTGACTTCAGTAGTGACATACAAGGGATGATTATGCTTAGTAGTCCCTAAAAAAAGGTCACGATTTGAAAAGGTAATGCATTACTTCTCTTTCAAACGGAAAGCATCCACAATAGAATCAGAAGCAAAGAAGGCTTGATAGGATTCTAGTTTGAGTAAGGCTTTCACCAGTGTTTATCTCAAGGCAGGGGACATCATCAGAGCATCGTAGACACTAAGAAGGGAAGGAATTTTCCTTAAGTGAGCCAATATATTATATTCAACTTCCAGCTGAGGGCCTTTCTCCTTCTCCTTAGGCTGCTCTTAGGAGGAAGGGATAGGATCGTCCTGTTAGGTAATAATATTCTTATCTTTTTATTTTATGTTCTTAGCCATTTGAGGTGGAAGGACTTTCCCTGAATGCAAATAAACTTCCTGTATTGAGTCATCCTCAACAGAAGATTTCTTTGGTTCAGTGGTGGTGGCTTATGTTGGCTTTAAGGAAAGTGCTTGGAGTGGGATATTGGATTCATCACTCGAATCCATGTAACAACCACCCTCTGGAATGGTAAATATAGGTTCTTCATCAGACTCGGATTCATCAGTACACACAGAATAATTTACATTATAAAAGATATGTAATACATGAGAAGAATGAGTACTAGAAGAAACTGAAGTAAAAGTGGAAAGTAAAGAACACCAAAAGTAGTTAGAATCATCTTCTTCTATTATTGCATCATAAATAGAAGGGAGAATAAAGTCTTTCAGTGTAAGTGCTAGAGGGGGGCCTGTCTTCCCTTCTGAGGATATAATAATCTTTTCTCTTTCATATATTTTTCTAGTACAAGTAAAAGCAAAAAAAGAAATATGCTCATCTGGCACTACAACAGAAGAAGAAGCGAAAGGTGCTAGCCTAGTAACTGGAGAGGTAACTATCAACTTGGCCTGGGAAGGCCTCCTCTCAACTGCCTCTAAACTCTGTACAGTTTGCTTGATCATCTGATTGGTCTTCTTGGAGAGTGCTAACTGCCACTCTCCCTCAAAATTATGTGGTGACCTACTATGATTGCCCTGACTGTAGCTCTAACTGTCACTGTGGATGAACTATGGCTAGGACTGTTTGGTCTTCTTGGAGAGTGCTAACTGCCACTCTCCCTCAAAATTATGTGGTGACCTACTATGATTGCCCTGACTGTAGCTCTAACTGGAACTGTGGATGAACTATGGCTAAGACTAGAGATCATCTAGACTGTCTGAGTAGCCTTGCCAAGAGGCTGCACTAAATCACTATCCTATAAATGGATCTGCCCGGTGTCCATCAACCTCTCAACTTTATCCATGAAAATATAATAGTCATCCAAAACATGCCTGATGTATCTGTGAAAGGGATAATAGAGTGGGTGCTCTACCTATCCCTCCTCCTCTACTCTCTTCTTGTTTTGAAATGTTAAGATATTTTTCTTAGTAAGGAATTTAAAAATCTTTCTCACACTTTCTCTTTTGAAAGGGTATTCCTTACTAAACTTCTCCTGTAGGTACTGCTGATGCTCTGCAGTCCTACGGGAGGGCCTAGGCTGCACTGCTGACTGACCCTATGTATGAGAAGACTGTGGCAGTGCTGAACTGACTAAGGGCATCTTTTCCTTATCTTATGGTCCATAGGTACTGTGTACCTCCCCTTTCCTAGGTGGAGGTGCCCCTAAAAACTCCTGATGTTGAGGTCTACGCGGAGGTTGACTCTTAACCTTACAAGGGATTATATAGGGTATGATGTCTTATAAACTGACTACCTTTGTGAGTAACTTTTGGAAGGTCTGTATACTAAAACCCTTGAGGTAGGGTACCATTTATGTTCTTCAGCAAAATCTCTACTACTTACTACTCCTATAGTTGGGGCTCATACTGTAGGCTGAGATTCCTCCATCTGACTATATAATCCTATAGTGGCTCTCGAGGATGCTGTCTAATAACCACTAACTCTCTTACTGTGACCCGGTGCTCTGCATTGATAAATCTCTATACAAACAGCTGCTCCAACTTTACAAAGGTCCGGACCGAGTCGTTAGGGAGGTCGGCGTACCAAGCAAATGCCACCCCAACCAAACTGCTAACAAACAGCCTCAATATTATGGCATTATTCGCTCCTATGTTATAATATATGGCCCGGTACCGAGCCACATGATGTCTCAGGTTCCGAAGCCCATCAAATACTCTAAATCTAGGTGGAATGAAGCTAGGGGGTAGGGCTCCTACTCATACTCGACAGGGCAAGGACACCATCTACTAACTGCCTCTTAAGTATTTTTGGAGGAAATTGCTTGCTTTACCTTCTAAGCAATCAAATCCTGAATCTGACCCGCTAACAACTGTACTGGCTAACTCTAGACTACTGTAGGTGTTGTAGAAAATGTCATCTCTAAAAGTGGTAGGGGTACCTACGCCAATCATCTAGGGTGTAGCCCCCAAAGCTATTAACTGGGCAGTCATCGCTTCCATGGCCTTGGCCTTCTCAGCCATATGAGCCTGTAAGTGTAAGACTATGGCATCCGTAGTTATTGATCTTTGAGATCCTCCAGGCTCGGGGTCTCCCTGCTCATCTTGGTCCTCGAGCTCTCTCTGCTCGTTCGAGTGACCTCTACGTGTAATCATATAGACATGGTGTACTGGTATGTCATCATCTGACTCATCTCCTAGTTTGTCATCCTCTGAGAATGCCCGATGGAGTGACTCTATATAGATACTCATAGGGGAAGTGATCCTATAAGGGCTGGGAGCTAAAGCTATCTCAACTCAGTCTAGTGATCCATAAGGAGTAGGTACTGCATCCTCATTACAAGTCATCGAGATAGCCTCAGACCCAGAAGGAACTACTACATCCATCTGATCTATTGTATCCTCTAGCTGAACTGCCTCTACTAATGGTACTGTCTCAACTGGATGAACTATCTCGATAGGGGTGTCCACCTGTCGACATCTCCAAACCCACCTACTGCGGCGGAGCTCCATACGGGTAACCGGGTAATGAGGGGCTACCACAACTGAACTGATATGGGGCCGAGCAGGCTCCCGCTACTATCTTTGTCTATGGATATGTGGGTGTCATCCTATAGCAGGAGTAACTGCCGGTGGTCTAATGACTGGAGCTGTATCAACTAACTGTTGAGGTGGCTATCCTCTCTGCCACCTATACCTCTATCTTATAATCTACCTCTATAACTGAAGAGTAGCCTGAGAAATTTGTTGGATTAATCTCTTCTGACTGATAGGCCCTCTACTATACACTAGGCGGATGATGCTCCAGATCCTTTGAGAGAGGGCTCGAACACCAGCGTCCCTAGGGACCCTAGCCCGAGATAAAGTAATGGTGACAGGAGGGGCCATCGAAATACGGGCAACGTCCTCCTCATCCCCATTGTGTGTCAGTAGAAAGAATTGTCCTCCATGGATTGCCTCTATCTCAGATGTAACTACTATCTTAGGAGTAGGTGCGACTACAGCTAGTCGTGATCTCCGGTGCCTGGGAACCACTCTCCTCTGAATGAGCTCTTGGTGAGCTATCACCTCTGCCATCTGCTGCCTATCTACCTCAGATGCAGCCAAATGAAGTCTCTTATTTATATTCATCCTAGCCCTTCTTCTATGGCTGGAGGTGGAAGAGAAAGAAACATCTGAACCCACTGCCTAAGTGGTAGGAGGAGCAAGAATAACAGGAAGGGTCGGGGTCTGCCTAATAGTCTCAGGGTGAGAGAGCCAAGCAAAAATAGAAATCCAACGAGAATAAGGTGAAGGATCCTTGGTCTGGGCACCCCTCTTCCTAGTGGAAGTTGGAGGGGGAACCCAAACTTGAGGAACCTCCGCTAGAATAACGGGGGTAACAATAACAGGCTATCGTTGCTGAGGGGCCAGAGTAACCTGAGCAACAGGTGTGGTAGGCACTGTCCACCTAACTGTAGGATGAGTGGGTGGAATAGGGAGTGGTCTAGGCGCTAGTCGCCTAACCACAGGGAGCACTGGATTTGCAGGAATGTGAACAGGATGAGCAGGTGCTCGGGCTATTCGCCGAGCAACGGGATGTCCAAAGGGACGCATGGCTACACGTCCTCTCCTCTGAGTTGGAGAGAATATAAAAGCCTCAGCAGGGGTGGGTCTGTTAAGGGTGATGAATGTCGAGTCAGTGAAGGAACTAAAAGAGATTCCTCTAACGGGGGACTAGCAAGTAGGGACTTAGAAAGAGTCACCCGTACGTCCAAGCCAAAGCTAAAAGTATCTGAAGGTGTAAAAGAAGACATGGCACTACTACTAAGAAAAAAAATTAAAAAGTTAGTCATAATTGAAATCACGAAAGAAGGAATGAATTGATAAAGATTGATAAGGGACGGAATAGCCTGCAAGGCTGAAAAGAAGTAGAGTGGGGAGGAACCCTAACTAATAGGAAAAAATCCTAACTAAGGAAAGACCCTAACAAAAAGTGGGACAGACCTAATCTAAGGAGTACCAATCTCGAAGTACACACAAGAAAGGATAATATATGATCCAAAGATAGAGAGAGAAACTGATCCTACTGTGGTCACTAAAAACCTGTGGACCTCCGAAAGGATACCGCTATGACTACAAGATTGCAGAGGGGTATACGACCGCACCTACCCTGAGGGATATAGATGATCATAGGCCTCCACACTGCTCATAAATGGGTTGATGGATGGGTAGATTAGATCCTAAATATGACTAACCATTGAGGATAGCGGCTCTCACCAGTGCACCCCGATGGGTAGTAATATACATGACCTGATCAAAATAATAGGTTTTCCCCACCCGATACATCAGCTCAGATGGAGTTTAGTAGATATGGAATTTAGTTTCCCATGGGGGTAAGCCCCCTTGGTTCATTATATCTCAAGCCAGAGCCTGATAAACTCTCGATTAAGGATCATACATCATCCTTTTCAAAATAGGATTGGCACATAGGGCTAAGACTAGGAAGTCCTACTCAAAGGGAAGAAAGGTTCAAATGATTTAGCTAATATACACGATTCATACTGACATATGGAGGGACTAAGGTAGTAAGAAGAAACTTGAGAAAATAAATTAAGCACTCTACACATGCGTGATAGAAAGATGGAAGTAACATTATTTATATGACGCAGATAAGTAGGATTTATAATCCCTGAAGAATGGGGAACTTGCCCATTATTTAGGCATACTATGAGACCGAATGTAGTAGCCTTATTCTATGCACACTAACACCCATGTCCTAATTAATAAAGTGCAAAACCTGGACTTACCCCAGCATAGATTGGGGAGCCAACTAACCACCTAATCGATTCAGAACCATGTAGTCCAGTCATTTATGAAAGATAGATGGGTGGGTTAATTTTTGGAAATTAAGGCTGACATCTAGAGAGTTTCCTAATTGGTCGTGTACTTATGTTGGGTAAATGCTCTTAGAGCTAATGCAGTTAAAATTTTGATTTAGTTAGTTTTTAATATAATGTATGCTAGTTGAAGTTTCCAAATCAAATATGCACACAATTATAAATAAAACACATCTAGATAATAAAACAAATTAATAAATATTTATAGGCCATCTGCCTTTAATTACAACCCATGATCTGTAGAAAATAAAGTGGCCGGGCCCCACTGCCAACAACCAGGATTTCAAAGCCTAGGACTGACACAAATAATTTTGAATGGGATATTGGGTCTTCAATTCTTCAGTCTTCTCTTCTTAGATTTCTCCTCCTTGGACTCTTTGGATCACTCCACCTTGGGCTCCTTAGATTCGTCCTGGCTTGAATATCCAAATGAAGAGACAATCCCCCCTTAGGGGGGTATTGCCGTTTCTCTTTGGATATCTGAAAGCCATTCAAACCCGATCTTCCAAATGGAAGGAGTCTCTCCCCTTTGAGGATGCCTTCTTCTTTTGGAATTCGAGTTGAATAAGAATATCCCAACTCAAAGACACTTTCACAACTCTCACTAATATTATAGAGAATTACATTAATGGAAATCAATAAACTCTAAACTCTCCTACAAGGTTATCCTAATAAAAATCACAAGCTGTTGATATATCAAAAGCAATTTATATGGAAATAAAAATACACATCACATCCACACACTTGGCCACGCTCTTAATCATTTTTTAGGGCTAAGCAGTCCACCTGCAGTAGTTGTAATTATAATTTTAGTCTTCATTTATTTAGCGGGCTGAGCAAATTCTGGAGTACCTCCATAAAATATTATTAGTATTTAAATCATGATATTTACCCCCCTTTTTTTATTTAGCATTGCATGAGTATGTCCATCTACAGGAAAGATCATTAGCATAAAATATCGCTCCTAACCTATGGGAAAATCTAACACACTAGCTAATTTTAGGGTCCATTTTAGTTAATTTAGTTTATTTTTCCCTTTTTAATTCTTAGGGTAATGATCTTGGAAGATTAAGTTGCTTTAGCTAATTTTGGAAAGTCCCGAGTCCTTCTAGGTGCTTGGTTGAGGGGGTCCAAAAGATCACTATAAAAAATAGGCTAGGTTTGGAATTCCTAATATTTTAGGTAAATGTTAGAGCTAAAAATGAGTAGTTAGGCTTTGAATTTGCAGGATTTGGAGTTTCCTATGCAAATAAATGGTTTTTAGAAGTTTTGGGAAATTAATGAATTATTAAAACCGCCTAATTAGGGGTAATTTTATAGTTTTGATCCAAATCAGCTCCAAACTAATTGGAATAACTCCCAAAGGTCAGAAATAACCCAAAAAGGTGTTCCCAAGTGTTTGAGAAAGATTTGGATTTTTTAATAATTTTTAATTATCTAAAAATGATAAAAATATAATTTTTAATTAAGGTTAAATTAAGGGCCAGGTTAAGGTCAAACTAAAGGACCCTAATTATCTAAGGTTAAGGTCAGAAATCTAAATAATTCAAACTATTATGGGTAATTTTTTTTATTTGAAATAGATTTATTAGAATTTTTAGAAGTTATCGGGTCCTAATTATCGGGTAAATTATGGTTGGTTAATTAAGGGGTCTGAAGAGCCCTAAAAATTTCTAAAAAATTCTGGGGTATTCAAGATATCACTAAATTTAAATGTTGAAGTTTTAATGTCAATCAGGGATCTATCCTAGCTCCTAGAATTTTTATAAGTTTGCTAGATGGGTCCTTAATTATTGTCCTTAGGGTGTCACTACGTTATATGGGTTTTGTTAAGAGAGTTGCTATTTACATGTTTTATATTCTTGCAACTTATTTAGTTTTGATGATTCCAAATATTCTTGTTTTATATGTAGTTATCTCCTAACACTTTTTAGAAAAATTATTTTTGCTCTTGTGTGTACTAACATTTCAGGAAAATCGAACTCCAAACTACTAAAGACTTCAAATCAAATTCAACATGAGATATCTTGTATTTTGTATCTTGTAATTTTTGTATGAATTAAGTTTGAGAGGGAGTGATTGTAATTGAGTGAATAAACACACACACATTTGAGGTGATCTTAAAAATTTTGTACTGATCGTATGGGACGAATATAATTCGTACGGGACGATCAGGTCAGTTATTTCCTTTTAAGAGCAATGGTACGAACAGGAGTTGGAGGAAAATTTTCTAAGTTTTGATCGTCCATGACGAAATTATTTTCGTCCCAGGACGAGTTAAGCTTTGTAAAAATTTCATCCGGACGAAATCCAAATCATCCCCGGACGAAGTCTTCTCTATAAAAATTTTGTTTAAACGAAATCTATAATTGTGCCAGGACGACTTGGGCTCTGTAAAAATTTCATCCAGACGAAATCCAAATCGTCCCCATACGAAGTCTTCTCTGTAAAAATTTTGTTCAAATGAAATTCATAATCGTGCCAGGACGAGTTACCCTCTGTAAAAATTTTGTCTGGACGAAGTCCTGTTCGTCCCAGGATGATGGGAACTAACTTAAATAAGTTGGTTAGATCCTGTGGTATTTTGGGAACCGACCTATGAAATAACTGTTCGTCCAGACAAACCTAGTTTGTACGGGATGATGATCGTGTACAAACATAGTTCGTATCAATATTCATTAGGATCGTTTCTGACACTTTAAGTAAAATCGTCCAGGACGATCCACGATCGTACGGGACGATCCATTTCGTGTTGACTTGAAAATTTACAGTTTTTGGACGATTTTTCTTATCTCTTCTATATTAGGTCCAATTTTTACTGCCACCCAATCTTTTTACTTATTGATCTTCGTGCCTATTGAAAGAAGAGTCAAGGAGAGAGTATGAGAGTGCATTTAAAGGTGGATTCCTACCACTGGAGCGTGAAGGCTTCGCTTTGTGTTCAAAGGTAAGAATCTCTACTTATGATTTGAGATTACTTCACTCTTTTCTTTCTTCATTCTAGAATTCTTGTGAGAAGATCTGTCAAGGAGATCCGATTCTCTGCCAACACTTGGAGAGTGTGAACAGCCGCGGGTTCTCTGCCCACACTAAGAGAGTGTGAAAGGACGAAGGGTTCTCTGCCCACACTAGGAGAGTGTGAAAGGATGAATGATTCTCTGCCAGTATTGGGGATGGTGTAAAAGGACGACTATTATCTGCCGCACCGGGTAGTGTGAAAGAGTTTTGTAAAGGCTTCTCCGCCTTGCTGTGGGTGCAAAAAGAGAGTCACTAGTGGTATTAGTGCAATACTCGGAGGGTGCCTCCGGGGAGCGGATGTAGGTCTGGTTTTGACCAAACCACTATAAATCTTGTGTCTTTATTTTTCCACTACTTTTTATTTTTGTGATTTTATGTTTTAAAACTGTGTTTGAAAAATTATTTCTACAAAAAATCACTAAAATTTAATTTCTGTTTAAAATACATAAAAAAGGGATTAATTTTTAAAATACCAATTCACCCCCCTCTCTTAGTTAGCCGTGGGACATAAAATTAGGCTTAACAACCTAATTCATAGTGAACGAGTTTCAACAAGTGGTATCATAGCTTTGTTTCAAAATCATAAGTTTAGACTACTTTTTGATTAATGTAGATGGCTATATTTGGAAACCGAAACACACCTGAGGGTTACTCTATAACTAGACCTCCAATGTTTAACAATATACCTTTTGAATTTTAGAAAACTCGCATGTCTACTTTTTTATAGTCACTTGATTATCGTATGTGGATCTTAGTCCAGGAAGAATATACAAAGCCAACTAGATTAGTTGACAGAGTTAGAATTGAAACACCTTTTGCAGACTGGACTGTAGAAGAACGTGACTTAGCACAACTAAATGCCAAATGCTTGAATAGTTTCTTTTGTGCTTTAAAATCAGAAGACTACATGTGAGTTTCCACTTGAAAAAGTGGAAAGAAAATATGGGATAGACTTTTTATAACATATGAGGGGACTAATGAGGTTAAGCAATCTAGACTTAATATCTTATTACATGATTAAGAACTATTTCGCATGAAACCAAATGAATCTATTTCTGATATGTACACAAGATTTATACAAATAGTCACCTCTTTGCATGCATTGGGTAGGGAGTTAACAAATGCTAAAAATGGTTAATAAGATTCTTCGTTTCTTACCTACTGCATATGATGCTAAAATTACTGCAATTACTGTACTCTATTGACAATCTTCTTGGTTCACTTATTCCTTACAAGCAAGGAGTTAGCCAAAGAAAGGTTGATGCATGTGAACCACGAAGGGAGAAAAATATAGCACTGAATGTGGAAGAGTCTGAGAGTGAACACTCACAACCTGAGGATGAAGACGACGTTGCATTGATGAATAGACAGTTCAGAAGCTTTCTAAAGAGGAAGCAAAAGAGACGCCAACAATGGAATAGAGATAAATTCAATAGAAATGCCAAGGTTTCTAATGAAATTATTTGCTATGAGTGTAGGAAACCTAGACATATAAAAATGGAATGTCCAAAACTCAAAGCCAATCCTAGAAAGGAGAAGGTAGAGGAGAAACCAATTGTGAAGAAGGGCGAGAAGAAGTTCCAATGAGCTTTTTAGGCGGACTCAGTTTCGGACTCGTCAGAAACAGAAAAGGAAGATGAAGTCACTAATTTATGCTTAATGGCCGACAATCTTGATCAGTCAGATCAAGAAGAGGCATGTGACTTAACTCTTCAATGGTTAGTCGATCCATTAACTTATGATGAACTTTTTGAAGTTTTTGAACACATGCATGAATCATATAGGAAAATGAAGAAAATGCATGCTAGCCTTAGTTTAGAATTGGAAGAGCTTAAAAAGGAACATGAAATCCTTAGGAAAGATCAAGCTTTGATTGATAACAACCACATGAAATTACTTGATGAGTTTGATGACTTGAATAAAAATCATGAGAATTTAAAATCATCCTATGTAGAACTCGAGAAAGATGTTAAGAATTCTAAGGATGAATTTGAGACCAAACTTTATAAAACCAATTATACAAATCGAATTTTGGAAGATATGAATTATTTTTATAAATTAACGATAAAAGCTATCGAGGATAATATGATACCTCCAAAACTTGAAGATTTTACTAATCCTATTATGTATCCTAAATTTATGCAATCCCTGAAAAGACAGATGAATGTTAGAGACTTATAAAACCATTTCCAAAAGTAAAATGTAATAATTGTGGATTATTTGGACATATAGCTCACACCTGTACTTTGAAGATAAAAACTAATTTGGTGTGGAGACCTAAGATGCATAAACCTAGATATATCATACATGCATCTGATTATAAATTGCTAAAAGGTGAACCCAAACTTGTTTGGAATCCCAGGTCTAACGTTTGATAATTTTGTAGGGTCGCTCTCATACAAGACCTCGTGAGAGCATATGGTACCTGGACAGTGGATGTTCAAATCATATGACTGGAGATACTGCTCAAATCATAATGCTGGAAGCCAGGAGTGGAGGCAAGGTTACACTTGGAGATAACACCACAAAGGAAGGTGGTTGGATCATGTATGATTGGAAATTTTAAGAATTTTTTCATTGACAATGTGTTATAGAGAAATGATTCTTGAGAGTGAAATGTAATTAGAATTTTAGACTCTTTTAATTTGTATCTAATGCAATGTTGACTCGAATTCATAAAATGATTATGAAACAATTTTAAAATCAGGCTTATAAAATACTTTTTTCTTAGAGATTGCACAATATCCCCTTGACAGAATTGGATCCTATAGAGAAATGATTCTTGAGAGTGAAATGTAATTAGAATTTTAGACTCTTTTAATTTGTATCTAATGTAATGTTGACTCGAATGCATAAAATGATTATGAAACAATTTTAAAATCAGGCTTAGAAAATATTTTTTTCTTAGAGATTGCACAACATCCCCTTGACAGAACTGGATTAGCGCGTCTGACTTCGGATCAGAAGGTCGTGGGTTCGACTCCCACTGTGGTCGAGTATAAATACTTTTTTTGTCTTAAATAATATATTAATTTTGTTTTAAAAAAGTTAATTGTAACGTTGACTCTCGGTTGAGAATTAAATGATAAGCCATGTTATTTATATATATTTAAACATTTTAAATATCATAAGCCAGCTATGTGATAAAGGTTATTGTGTAAATTTTTTTCCTACTAGCTGCATATTAAGTCTAAATGATAAAGATGTTTTGAATGGTAAAAGGGTAAATAATGTTTACATGCTAGATTTAAATTGCATTAATTCTCCTACTGCTTTTTATTTGAAAATTGTATCTGATGAGTCATGGCTATGGCATAGGAGACTTTGTCATTCTAGCATGAAAAACCTTAGGAGGATTACCCAAAAGAACTTAGTGAGAGGTATACCTAAATTAGACTTTACCAAGGACCACATTTGTGATGCATGTCAACTAAGAAAGGAAGTGAAGTCCTCTTTTCAGTCCAATAAGGATCTTAGAACTAGTAAACCTTTAGAGATTTTGCATATGGATCTTTTTGGACATGCTGGAACTGTGAGTCTAGGAGGGAAGGTATACAGATTTGTGATTGTGGATGATTACTCAAGATTCACATGGGTTAGATTTCTATTTCATAAGAGTGAATAATTTGAGGAATTTAGAAATTTTTTGAATTGGATTAAGAGAAAACTAGGGTGTGAAATTATTTCTATACAAAGTGATCATGAAGAAGAATTTGAGAATGAGAAATTTGATGAATTTTATAAGGAAAAATGAATTGATCACAACTTTTTCGCACCTAGAACCCCTCAGCAGAATGGGGTAGTCTAAAGGAAAAACAGAACATTAATAGAAGCCGCCCGAGTAATGTTGGCAGAATACTCACTTCCAAAATATTTTTGGGCCAAGGCGGTTAGCACTGCATGTTATGTTCTGAACATGGTGAATGTGAGATCAAAATTAAATAAAACATCCTATAAGTTACTAAAAGGAAGAACACCTAATTTATCTCATTTGCATGTTTTGGTTGCAAGGTGTTCATTCATAAGAATGGAAAATCTGCCTTAGGAAAATTTGATCCAAAATCAGATGAAGGAATTTTTGTCGGTTACTCAAGTGTTGAAAAATATTATAAGGTATTCAATAAAAGAAGTTTGGTAATTGAGGATACCACACATGTTGTATTTGATGAATCTGGAAATATGAAAGAGCCAAATGTTGAAGAAGATGAGATTGTAGATAACTCCCAAAAGTTTGATAAAATAAATTTGGAAGAAAATGTGGAAGAAAATTTGGAGATAGAAAACCCTTTGCCTAGAGATTTGAGATTTTCTAAAAATCACCCAAGGGAATTGATTATAGGTGAACCTAGTGAGGGTGTAAGGACTAGGCATGGATTAAACAAGGAAGTCAATCATTCAGCCTTCATTTCAACTATAGAAACCCACAAATATTGATCAAGCACTATGAGATGAATTTTGGATTTTAGCCATGCAAGAAGAGTTGAATCAATTTGTAAGAAATAAAGTTTGGGAATTAACTACAAGGCCAAAGGATCAAAGTGTAGTTGGAACTAAGTGGGTATTCAAAAACAAAATGAATGACTCAGGAGTAGTCATTAAAAATAATGCTAGATTAGTTGCTAAGTGGTATAATCAGATTGAAGTGATTGATTTTGAGGAGACTTTTTCCCCTGTAGCTAGACTTGAAGCAATTAGGATTTTACTAGC